>NC_091168.1:22230299-22312946 GCF_040958095.1 Procambarus clarkii | reverse complement strand
GCTTGAATCAAATCACCTGAATGAAAGCCTGGTCTTGCAATAAGACACCAAGAAAACTGGACTGACAGAGAGAGCCACAGTTCAGGAAGCACAAGTAGCACATAAATACTGTACTATAATGCTGTGCAGAAGCAACAGGGCACAGGCTATTGTGCACCCCCAGTCTGACAAATGACGCATCTACTACTTAAGGACCATAACAATAAGCAGAAGTCTCATTCCTGACTAGAAAAGATAAAGAAAGCAGAGATTAAGAGAGCAATTCCCAAAATTAAATGAACAAAATGCCTTTAACACCAAAGAGCATGAAATTTGCGAGCATGACTACCAGAATCTAGAGCCAACATAAAAGCCCCAATGAAAATAGAATCCCTAGCCAAGATGGAAACAAGAACCTGAGGTAAAGACATTAAGGAAAGAACCTAATCTAAGGACCGATTAGGCTGCAGAAGAATGCAAATTGACCAGAGGTGTAAAAATAAAGACCAGGGACACCTTAAAGAAAGGGAAGGATGGAATATCTATTCCAAAAGCAAGCAAATGGCTAAATTATAGTAGACAACAGTATTGGGCAAGAGACAGTGCTCCACTAAGAACCAAGACAAAGAACATGATCATCTGTCAAAATTGGCTGGTAATAGGCAAAACCACCTGAAAGAATGTTGGACATCCCCAATGTGAACTTCACTGAGGACTAAATCCCAAGAAGCAAAAACGAGGCTATCCTGAAAGTCAACCTGGGCAGGGAAAAGGAGGCAACTATTGAAGCAGTGCACTGCCAACATACAATATGACTGTGACAAGGATTCTTCTTCCTTGATATTCCTCCTACAATGCACAGTAGCATATTGGAAATTACAAACAGTGTACCTAAGATTAATTATTCATGTACCGAGAGTGGCCATGGATGAGACTTAAATCACTTTTTATCACCCAATCATGGACCTCAGGGCTCCCAATCAAAGGGCAACAGCCCAGCACCAGGAAAAAATAACACCAGGACAAAAACCCAGCAACAGGACAAAAGGTCTTGTGTAGGGCCATTCTTGAAGACGTTCAAGAAGCGATACATTGCCATATGTTCAATGGCTCTCTTGCTACCTTATTTCATCCATCTTATTCATCAGATCTTTCCTCTACTGGACTTTTATTTTTTACCACAACTGAATGTGTGCTGTGTATCTGGAACCAAAACAATGATAATACTGTAATGTATACTCAGCAGAAACCATTCTAGAGTTTCTGGCATAGCCAAGCTGAAGGAACAATTGATGAGAAACAGAAAATAACCAGTGCGCATAACCTGTCTTCTTTATTACCAGTGCAGTATTGCTAAGACTTTATCTAGTCTCGGCACACACTACTTTTATCTACACAGTGGTGCATACAAAAATCCAGACTTCCATCATTGATCAACTTCTAAAAACTAAATGATTTCACAATTTGTTTTATATCAGATAAAAAAATTTAAATCGAAAACAGTTGGTCATAATTCTTGATATCTATTTATGTTCTAACACTAATTTCTTTACACAGTACAATATACAGATGAAATCTGGATTATATAATTCCACCCTCAATCTGGATTTCCTGAAAGTTACTCCCCCTTTTCTTTTTGTCTACCTCAAATTTTTTGGGTGTTTTCTTATAGCAAGTGATAAATGTTTATGCATATTGTAAACAAATAATATATAAACTATGATTTGGTGAGCAGGATGGAGGGATTGGGCAGGAAGAAGAGAGGGACTGACAGATTGGGAGTAATTACCTACCTAAGTGTAGTTACAGGATGAGAGCTACGCTCGTGATTGAAGGTCTGGATGAGTGGGAGTGATTGAGGGATTGGGCAGGTGAGTGGCAAGATTAAGAATTGTGGGCCTGCAGGCCCGTTGCGCAGTTAAAGGGTTAATGACAAGACATCTTGAGGTTATCTTGAGATGATTTTCGGGCTTTTTAGTGTCCCCGCGGCCTGGTCTTCGACCAGGCCGCGGGGACACTAAAAAGACCAGGCCTCCACCCCCCGGAAGCAGCCCGTGACAGCTGACTAACACCCAGGAACCTATTTTACTGCTAGGTAACAGGGGCATTGGGTGAAAGAAACTCTGCCTATTGTTTCTCACCGGCGCCTGGGATTGAACCCAGGACCACAGGATCACAAGTCCAGCGTGCTGTCCGCTCGGCCGACCGGCTCCCTCCCGACATGTATGTATCTGATGCCCCACCATCAACAAAACTCAGTTATGGTTTTACTATTTAACTCACTAATTTTTCACTTATATTTTGAACATTTTAAGAGTTAATCGCAATGCCTTTCTACTTAATTTAGGCATGGATAGCTTTGATAAAGTCCTTTGTTGCCAATGTGGTTTAAAAAAAATTAGCCATTTTGAAAAGATGCACGTTTTGTCACTAGCCACCACATTACCCACAGTCGTCAACTAAAAGCCTCCACCTACATAACTCCCCCCCCCCCCACACACACACACATTCCTCTTCCTCATCTCTGACACAAACATTTCTCCTCTTCTCCCCAACACACTCCTCCTGTCACTAACTACTATTACTCCTATACACATACAAGACAAAGGAAGAACTGGATGACAAATGAGAGGGCTTCATAATGGTCATAAGAGAGATTATAGTAAATGCAAATAAAGATAAATCACAAATGTTAGTACTGGAGGACTTCAACTTTAAAACAATAGACTGGGAGGCCAACAAAGCAAGAATGGAGGACATTTGGACAGGCAGATTTGTAAACCTCATTCTGGAAACATTTATGTATCAACACGTCAAGCAGGCCACAAGAATGAGGGAAGGGGATGTTCCGTCCGTACTGGATCTAATATTCATCAGGAAAGAATTACAGATATTTGACATCCAGTACCTTCCTCCATTGGGAAAGAGTAATCATGTCCTGTTGGACATTACATATGCTTTGAGATATAATCTAGAAGAAAATGGGGACATTGAAACAGTTGTTAAACTCGATTTCAAGAGAGGACACTATGGGGACCTTAGAAAAAATTTTTAATGAGTATAATTGGACAGACATATTGCTAGGCTAGGAAATAAATGCAATGTATGCACGAAGGTGATGAAGGCATGCAAACATTCATACCAAAACAGAGATGCAGATCTAGGAAATTGGATTGGTTTAACAGAAATTGCAAGAGGGCCAGAGACCAAAAGACACAAAAATGGAATCAATAAAGGAAGAGGTCAAACCCCCAAACATACCAGCGATACAAAGATGCAAGAAGCTTTAAGATTATGTTTGAAAAGGTGTCAAGAACACATTGTAAGTCATTATGGCCTTGATCTTAAGCTTATTACTCTACCTCACAAGAAAATCACATATTGCATATGGTATTCAATTAACCATCATACCTTCAGTTAAAACTATAGTGCATATGGAATTGAACAGGTCTAAACACACAATGACACCTAGAAAAATAAAATATTGTATGAACACTTTAGAAAATGTAACATGAGTGAAGTAAGAGGAGTAGGTATCAGTGAGAAAAAGACAAATTAAAGTACCGTACTACTTCAAAGAAATCAAGGTAATAAGTATAACATTTGGCATTTAAAGAAACAAAATTACATGAAATAATATATGAAGCACTGCAAAGGTAAACATGAATGAAAAAAATTTATGAGTGCCAATGACAACCATTCATTAAGGCATTAAAATTCTGAATTAATTTATTATCTAGCCTTTGTTACTCTTTTGAATTACAGTACACTGTATCCTGAGTTTCATTGCAAAATTCACTGCTTACCTCCTGTCCTATCTTTTGTATGTTGCTGACTTTTCCTGTATTTCCTAGCCTGTACTACTTATGTCTTGCCAAAGGCGATAACTGCAGCTCAATCATCCTGCCGGGCAGAATACTGTGCTAAGGCTTTGTTACTTAGGCACCCTATATACTAATACATGCCACCTAAATTGAAGGTTACCCTACTATCAGCCAAAGAATGCATGTTTGCAAAAATTAAGTCCAAGAGGGTTTATATTATGACAAAGGCTGAATCCTATATTTTCAAGAGAAACTAAAGACAAGGAAATAACACAAGATTCATTTCTAGTGGCCAAGTAAAGTCTAGCATTATTGCTATATAGATTTGCTCCATAAACCAACCGACCAGCTTGGAGGTTAGAGTGCGTATAAATCTCAATACAAGATGAATGAGGGTGGGCAGCATGAAACAAATATAATCTTGCACAGTACGTGCTAAATGTATCAACATTTCTCAACAATTAATGAGTTAATTATTCAGAGAGAAAACTAAGGTCTTTATAATGATTTTTATCCAAGATGATTAACAAATATGAAATGTGACATGCATTAGCAAGCATATATTGAAAAATCAGATGAATATTTCTTCAACTGCCTGGTACAGTGCTTGTATGTACCAGTAGCAAGTACCCAAGTCAATTCTTTTTATTATAGTGTGTGTGCAGTATTATAACATGCCAACCAACATTTAATAATCTTTGAATTGTAAAAGTAAACTAAACCTCTACTATTTTGAGATCCAGTACCAGCAATCCTTTTATATATTTTAAAATTTTTGCTTTATACGCTACAATATTATATACACTTCTTTGTATTGTACAACAATTTAATCACATTTCATGTAACCCCCAAAAATAAAGTTTTTTTGTAACTTTTTTATTATAAAATTGAAATCTCCATCCTCATAACAGCAATAAATAAGAGCTTTGTAAACTTTTGAGAGAATATCTAATGCTGTTCAATACAGGTACATAATCTCCGTCAACAAAATAGTTTAGTATCAACAATCTTTGAATACTTTAAACCAAAATAGATTCAAATACCAGCTTGTAATAATCCTAACGGCACACACTGTGGGAGAGAAGAAGCGGTGTTTGGCATCAATATAAGCAATGAATACAATACAAAATTTTGTCCATTGAGATATGAACATCCTCTTTAAGTACAATAGAAGTTTATTCACATACAGTACTGTACTGAAAATACATGAAGAAAGAACACTGATGAGTGTAGGTATGAAGGAGACATTGATTGCTATGAACTAATTGCTACGTGAGTGGGGGAAGAAAAACTAATTTAAATTCATGTAAAGAATGATGCTATTCAGATCACTGTGTTGCAAAGCCATGTTGAAAATAAGGATCTAAATGGGTGTAAACTAAAAGTGAATAGGAAAGAGGGGCATGACTAGTGGACAATAGAAAAGGTGAGATATGAGTACGACAGATACTACTACATGTTTTGTCTGAAAGTGTGAATTCGCTTCTCGAATCCATCTTGGCAATCTACATATGATACTGTTGTTAAGCTAAGGCTTGTGTGCTGAAATACCAACACTGGAGGTTCCAGTTCTTGGTTGACATGGGTTCATTGCAGAATACGGTGGAGCCTCGATTAACGAATTTAATTTGTTCCAGCACCGAGCTCGTCTTGTGAAACGTTTGTCATGCGAAACGAATTTCTCCATTTAAAATAATGGAAATAAAATTAATCCGTTCAACCCTTGAAAAACATCAATATAACATTTTATAATGTAATTATAATACATGTAATTATTATAAATGTTGTGTTTTATTGTTTTTAATTGAACTTGAAGCGTACAATTGAATTTGTCCGAGAATTTGCGAGAACCGCACCATGTGGTTTGCTCGTTAATCGAGTGGAAGCTCGTCGAGATAAATTGTCCGCGAGTGACTCGCTCGTTACCTGAAATGCTTGTAGATGGAGACGCTCGTCACTTGAGGTTCCTCTGTACTCTCCCTTTCTGAGGAGGATTTGAACAATCAAGTCAAATCAATTTGAGTCTGTTTCTGGACTGAAAGGGTACTTTTCCTCCTTAATTTTGGTTCCTTGGCTACATACAATGTGATTGACACAATGAAGGCAGAAGATCCTGAAATCTTGTTCATGAACTCAGTCCACACAGAAATGCACACAGGCAGTCCCCAACTTGTAAATGGGATAAGTTCTGAAAAGGCACTCATAAGTCGGTCGTTTGTAATGCTGAACCAGATTTTTCATGGGCACACTGCAATAGTGGATGCATTCCTTAACCATCAAAAATCAACGAACCAAAATTTTTGCCAGGAGGGTCAGCTCCTGGATCAATAACCACAACATCACTGATATCATCACCAGCATCAATTCAGAAAACCCTGATATGACTTTTACCACGGCAAAAACTCACCAGCGATGAGACCCGGTGCCCAACCTTGAAGATGTCTTTCGCCACAGCTGCTATGTAAGAGAGAGAGAGACCCTTGTGTAGGGAGAAATAGCAGTGATATTGAGAGAGACCCTTGTGTAGGGAGAAATAGCAGTGTTAAATGTTGAAAAACAGTCTGGAACTCTGACCCCTTTCAGATGCACAGCGCAACATCTCAACAGGAAAATGTAATCTCCTAAAAACCAATGTAAACAAAAGGAATAAAATCGTTAAAAAAAAAAAAAAAAAAAGCAGATTCAATGCAAGAAAATATAGAGAAACAACAGTGTTAAATGTAGAAAAACAGCCTGGAACATTATAAGACATATAAATGAAGTATTGGGAAATATGTATGACATGTATAGGGAGGGAACATTATTGAAACCAGGCAGGCAGGGACATGTGCAAGCCCCTATCAGTCACTTGGGAGAGGGCGGCAGTGAGAACAAGACCAGTGTTGTGGATGGTCTCCAACAAATACGATAAGTGCAGTATTATAGAGGTTTATAGCAGTGCTTCCCCTTTTCTTTATGAGTTAGATAGGAATTAGTGGAAATAAGGATTTTTGGAACCCTGTGTGTAGGGAGAGTGGTGTGTTGTTAATTCAGGTGTATGTGCTCAGCTGTGTGTCACATAGGGGTTATACATTTATTTTGTATATCCATTTGTAAACCCAGGCCCTTTGTAGTGACCTAAGAGGAGTGGAATAGAGTAATTACCTTAAGTCCCAGGTTGTAGAGGGAGAAGGAACCTCCCTCTCTCTTTTTGTCTGTATCAATCCTGTGGTGGATCCAAGTACCCCCCTTTCCCCTGTTCTAAGAAGTGTGAGGAAATCTGGTATTTGTTAAATAAAAGCCTTTTTGTAAAATTGTACCCCAAGGTGTATTTCTTGTCCCATGTAGTTAGAACTGGTGATTACTACTATATAGACCCCTGCACTTACATTATTTATAAGAAAGTAAGAGCAGGTGTTGTTAGCGATACTTTAGGGTACGGCCTCAAACAGCGGATTCGGATGCTTCGGAATCACCACACCGCCTGATTTAGTGAAAAAGGATCGATACTTGGAGCTGAAGCAATGCTTCAGGTGTTACCAGTATTCTCACTACACCAGCAAGTGCACATTGTGTGTACCAAAATGCAGTATTTGTGTCGAGGACCATCACTACAGGCAGTGTAGTGATGGTCCTGTACAGCCACCCACCAAAAATGTGTCTGCAACGACCAACATACAGATGTCTCCCATGACTGCCCTCACAGGAAGGAGGAAATCAAGACGATGATGGAAATCTTTGCTATCGCTACACCTTGACCTAACAATCCACCCACATCTGCAGCATTCCTGGACTTGCCCAGGATAATACCTGGGAAAGTTGTTGCTACCTCACCATCACCTGGCCCCTGGGGACGCCACACTCAGCCGACCTCACCTACACCTGCAGCCATCACCAATAACACCCTACTACCGGTACTTCTACGCCTCGCCGACAAACCGGCAGGCAACGTCAACCTATACGTCCACACCATCAACTAGCTGCTCACTGCAAATGAAATGCCGACCGTGACAGTACCCGGCAACCTTCTCCCAGCTCCTCCAGCTGCCGGCCCCACAACCAATCCGGAAACAGGGATGCCACCTACCCTGGCTGCCCTTGCCAACATCGACATCACCACATTTGAAGATGATGACGGACCACCCGTAACTTCGATAACCGACACTAAAAGCGTGTTCCAGAGCCAACACCGACGTTGACAAGCATGGCCTTGCAACTGAAGAGAATGACGACAAATAGACCCCCTTACGTTCTCTACATTGCGCCCAGCAAGTTCAACGGTAACACAAACACCAGACGACAACTGGCCCACAAATGTAACAGGATAATCAGCACAAAGAATGTCAACAAACACCCTGATCCCATGCCTCCTGCACTCCTACACTGAACTCCTACACTGAACTCACCATACTGAAGAAAAATACCACAACCCGGAATTTCACCGCAAATTCCCAGATGGACAAATGGAATTACTTAAAAAGGACGACGATCCCAATGATACCAAACTACCAACGTTGTGTGCAAAAGTAAAGTGTTTCCATACACATTAATAAAAGTATCTGTGTGTATGTCTGGTAACAAACTGCATGTGTAAAGGAAGAAATGTATATGTATATTACTCAGAATATTCAGTAATATGTTGAGAATAGCTTGAGCTATCTCATCCCTTTGTGTATTTATACCGCAATAAACTTATCATTTCCAGTCAACAACTTTTAGAGCAGGAAGACATTATCTTTTGCATTTATTGTACTTAATCACTATAAAATTATAGACATAATCAAATGCAATACATATACAGTACCAGTACTTGTAATCAGATACTGTATTGCAAAAGCTTTAGATAAATGTGACCATTGAGTAATAGGACGTGAAATGAAAAAAGAAAATAACTAAATTTAATAATACAGTAATTGATCTTGTTAGGGACAGAAAGCCTGTGTATGTATATATTTTAGGCTTGTATCAAGGCCCCCCAGTTAAAATACTGACCCTTCCCAGGATACAACCCCACAACAGCTGCTTACCTACCGGGTATCTATTTACTGCTACGTGAAATACAAAAAAAATCTTAAAAAGTATAGGTTACAAAACACAGTCAGATTCCACAGTAAGAAGCAATAGTCAATGATCCTGGAATAATAAAGTTAAAAGATCTAACATTTAGAATACAATAAAGTAAACATAACAATAACCAGGAAAATGTATAGGGTGGATGTGAAAACATTCTAAACAAAGGATGCAACACCAATAATGACACTCTTCAAAGCACTGGTGTGCTCCTATGGAATATTCTTTGGCCTTCACATTCTTTTTCAAGACAAGTGAGAGAGAGCTAGAAAATACACTATATAAAACCAGCGTTGACTGTAATGAAACGCCAGTTTCTCGGTGAGCCCCGGAGGCTTCCTGAAGTGATCATCACCGATTAAGTGCCATAATACCAAGCATCATCAGTCGCAGATTTCTTTGTGCCTACTGGGAACCACGAGCCAGAACCTGGCCCCTTAAGAGAGGCACAGGGAGCGATGGCCTATGATCACTTTACATTTAAAGAATATCATCTCTGATATCACCACGAAAGGCACCCAGAGAGATAAGCGAATCAAAAGAAACCACTGCCTCATTTATAAACACAACCAAAGTCACCAAAATGCCAAAAGAACTTCCCAAATAACAAAAGAAACAACAAAACTTAGTTCCTCCCTCCTTTTCCCTCATTGGGGGGATGGAGGAGCTGGCTCGGAGAGCCCAAGCCAAATGGCTTCAGTCCTTTACCGAGAAACACACCACCAACCTGAGGAGGGAGGGTGTTAAAAAGCATCTGGGGCTCACCCAGAAATTAGCGTTTCATTACAATTGATTCTAGTTTTCTGTGGGGAGCCCTGTTGGCTCCCTGAAGCTAACTACCCACAAAGAAGGACAAGAAGGGAAACTTACCATGGAAGCGGGAGCATAGCAGGCATAAAATCAAAGTTGAGATCGAAGGTCGCAACAGACGCCCCAAAGCAACACAAGACCACAGAGGACCCGGAACGTTCACAAGATACCAAGCGACCAAAATCCTGTTAAACCTCCAAAACCCCATGCCCCTAACATCTGCCTAAGGCATACAGTATTACCAAAAACTGCCAACAACGCAGCATACTGTACTTGCAAATATCATGAGCACGAGGGTAGACCGCAGACTGGCTAGCTTTAATGACACTGCGAACGACCTGAGAAAAACGAGCTCTGGAACAGAGAACCAGAGAAAGCAGATCAACCCACACCTAGTCCACCGAAACCGAACCCGTGGCTCGAAGGTAGTGGCATAAAGCCGTCACCAGACAAAGTGCATGATGCACCCCCGACCGAACCAACCATGCTTCCACAACCAAAGGACCCCTCCGGAAGCCCACAGTCTCATTCTTCGCCAGAAAAAGAAGACACAGGCTGCAATCGAACGAGCCCAGGACCAAAAAAATAAATCCCCCCAACGCCAGAGGAGAGCATGAAGCTCCCCCACCCGACAGCTGGAAGTCAAGGAAATAAAAAACAAAGCCTTCCAAACAATTCCTGGTCAACGGGGCCACACCAAGGGGAAGAAAGAAATGAAAGAACCCTGTCCAAAGACCAGGCAGGTTCAGGCAATACATGAGCAGGCCGAAGGTGCATCGCAAGCAGAAGCAGCTCTGCCAATGCCAAGACTCTGACAAGACGCGACAGTATTAGGAATCTCATGCCTATCAAGGACAGAACAAGATGGACTGGAACAGAAGAAAGACCGGAGCCAGACCGAGAAAAAAAATACTGTAAGTGTACCACCATCTCGACCAATCCAGCTGAAAGGTATCCACCACCAGGGCCTTGCAATCGGGGAACAGCACCGAGTCACAAAGAGACTGACGTCCAGGCACCCAAAGGTTCGGCAAAGCCAGAGGAAAGATTCGGCATCAACAGACCATTCCGTGGAAATAGGAAGAAAGCAAGACAGACCATTGGCTAAAACTTTGGACACTCCCTGAACATGAACAGGCCAGAGATGCAAACCCCGAGAATTCAGCAGAAGAGCTATCTGAAGCAACCAAGCCCACAGAGCCACAGAAAGAAGACAACCCCCGCCTCCTGGGTGAGACAATGAACCATGGGCAGTCCTAATGAAGCTGGATCACTGATCCCTGAGGAATCTGAACTCTCTGCAGAGCCTACCACACAGCCACAAACTCCCGCACTGTGCTGTGCGATGAAAAGAACACCAATGGCCCTGGCCAGACTGGTGAGCACTGGTCACTAAGCCCCAGCCTCCTGCCAAGGCGTCTGTGAACACATCGAGTGAGGAAGAAGGCGCCATAGCACCAAACCCCCCCCCCCCCCCCCCCAAAAAAAAACGAAGAGGCAGTCAAGTGATGCAGCACTTAAGCATCTGCCAAGTAACCTGAATTTTCCTCGACAGCATTAGATAGCGAGACTGCAGCCAGAGCAGGGCTACAATAGGCAGGAAAGTGAAGCTGACCGAAAGTCTGGTCCAACCAGGTCCTAAACTGGGACGGAACCAACTGGGACTTCCTCCAGTTCACCAGGAACCCAAACCCGGCAAGCTGGGAAAGAACCAGATCCTGGCTAGCAGACAAGCAGACCAGCTGGGAGCCCAAACCAGCCAGTCATCGAGATAGGCCAAAACTCTCAGTTCTAACAAACAAAGATGGTCCACCATAACCCGAGTCAAGCTCTTAAAAACGTGTGGTGCCAGATTCAGCCCGAATGGAAGAGCCTGAATATGGTAAGCCTTTCACCCCATGACAAAACCTAACCAATCCCTGAACCCCGGATGAATAGGAACATGCCAATAGGTGTTCTTGAGGTCCAGAGAGATCATCCAAGTGCCCAGGTCAAGAACGAGACAGACCTGGGACAAAGTACTCATCCGAAATGAGAGGCAAGGAATCAACCGGTTCAGACGGGACAAATCCAGAATGTACCAAAGATCTGTACAATCCCTTTTATGGACCAGAAAAAGGCAGGGAAACCCACTGTTGAGACAAGATCATTTCAAGACACACCCACGCCCAGATGCACCTACTCCAAGATGACTTGATGAAGGGAAGGAGAAGAGGCCTCCCCTATCAGATCCAAACCCCCGTAGGAGAGACCGCCCAATGCTGCCACATGCTGTACAACACAACCCAAAATGCTCACGAATTGTAGCACCAGGCATGGGCAGAGAGAGTCAGCCTTCTCCCCACTGCCCCATGAAAAGGCCAACGGGAACCCCAAGAACCAGCCTTCCGAATAGTGAGCAAGGTGCCTCCTAGTTGGGTGGGATGCGACAGCCCCAGCTACCGGCACCATGGAAGACCCACCTCGACCAACAGGTGAAGGTAAAACAAAAACCCGGTAAAAACCTGGCTCGACCTCTCTGAGAGGACCAACGAAACCGGCCCTCCATCCCGGACATACAAGTCAGAGGCCGGGTGACAACTAATTAGAGTCCCCGACCAAAATTGAGCTACCGAGTCCTCAGGAAAAAGCAGAGGACAGAGAGGGGAAGTTGAAAGAAGAGCCAGGGCCCACGCTGAATCCAAAGCATGAGCCAGCACAGTCTGCAGACATCTGAAGCGTCAGGTGAAAAATACAAAGAAACTGCCACCCAGAGTATCACAGCAAATGGATTAAGCAAGGCAGAAGCTGAAGCAGCCACGACAAAAACCCTCGAGCATTGCAGGAATGAAAACTGGCGCTGCTTTAAATTTCTGGGCTTCCACAGAAGAATGGGTGATCGTGAACACATGGGGGAAACAAATACCACTTGACTCTAGGTCGTAGGTGTCACCAACCCAACAATCAGTATGGTGGAGGCAGAAAGAATGAATGATATGTCCCCGAGTGGCACCAGGTATTAACAACCCTCAAATTTGCACAGGGCAAGAGCAGGCACAGAAGAGGTATCCATGGTAACCCCCCTTCCCCAAGTCCGAGGTTGTTTTCTAGAACCTACAAGGTGAATGAGTCCTGCAGGAAGCCCATGCACTGGAGCTGCAATGCCAATAAACCCTGTCAATGCAGGTAACCAGCCCACCCAAAGCCTAAGGAAAAGTCATGGGGTTCAACCACACACTTTAGGCTAGGCCTAATAAAGTAAAAGGAAGGGCCCCAAGGAATATACGACCATGCCCGTGTCATATAAATTGGATAGAGCTTCTGCCTCACACGTGTGGAGTTCGTGGTTTGAGTCTCCTAGAGCCCAGGTGAATGAAATAATAATAATAATAATATGAATTGTATTTATTTATACAACTGTACATACATGTGGTAAATGAACAATAGAGGATACATAATAAGATAAGTGCAATGCATAAAGCCACTAATATGCAGATTGTTTTGGGCATCAAGTAAAAAAATAAAAAACAAAAAAGGGGTAATATTAAAATCTAAGTGAGAAAGAGAACATTTTTGAATTGTGGAAGATTTAGAAAATGATTGACAATTTTTTTTATATTTGAAGACTGCAATTCTTGCAGCAGTACAAGCATAGTACATAATCTTATAATTGTAGAAGAGATTAAACAGACAATATAAAAAAAATTGTGATATTTAAACGTGGCAATATTTATTAACCGTGCAAATTTAGGAATTAATGTTCACAATACCAGCAAACACAGGTTAACAAGTAGGATGATAAGAGGGGAGTAGAGTTTACATGAAGCTAATTAGGCAAGTACCAGTAGTTCTTGGTTTCTCTTTTCAACGAGTTGAGAGAAGTACAGTACAGTCTTTATTCCCATTAGGGAGGTCATGCCACAGAGATCCTTTATTTGCACAGCATTTCTACCTAGAATAAGTCGCACTCGTGGAATATCAAAAGGATATTTGCTTCTATTGTGGTGCCCATGGGTTCTGTTGCAGCTCTCTAGGAAGTGCTTGAGGTCAGGATTAGCATTGCAGTTCAGAGTTTTATAAATATAGAGTACACTTCAGATGATGTGGTTCAAGAGAGAGAACTTGATAAGCACCTCCAAAGGATACCTAATCAACTAGGTAGTGATTCGTATGTCAGGCTGCAAGCAACTGCGTCCAACAGCCTGGTTGACCAGTCCAGCAATGAGGTCTGGTCGAGGACTGGGCCGTGGGGATGCTAAGCTCCAAAACCACCTTAAGGTAACCTCAAGGTAAGGTATGTGATGCAACTTAATATTTAATATACTTAACGATTTCAGTAAGGGAGCCGAGTGCTGTCTGGGACTGGAGTTTATTTTCTAATTGCTGATATACTGTATGTTGAGTAATTAGGGGTAAAGGTAATTTTGGGCTTTAGAATCCCAGGCACAGATACTCTAAGTTAAATATGGATAGATGAGTGAACAGTACAGTACTGTATTACCAAGGCAGGGCAAAGTACATAGAATCTGATTTTGGAGGAAATGCTACTGTTTTAGAAACTTTTTTATTATATTTTGTATGTGGCAATGTAAATTTACCTTGTTATCAATGTGATCAAGGAATTTCCCATCTATTTTGTTCTTAATCTGGGTACTGTTAATTTTTAGGTTAATTTGATTAAGGGACTTTTTAACAAACATGTAAAATGTTTTATCAATATTAAGGACAGGTTTATTAGCAGTCAACCAGACGATTTTTTAGTTCAGTATTCACTGCCATTTAGAATAAGTGGGTTAACATAGGAGAAAATGAGGTTTGTGTCATCAGCAAATAGTGGCTTCAGGTGTTGAGTGGCATTTGGAAGGTCATTGATGTGAATGAGAAAGAGGAGTGGGCCAAGTATACTGCCCTGTGGAATGCCAACATTAATTGCAAGTATTGAAGGGAATACTGTCATTGAAGTAATATTGCAAGTATTGAAGGGAATACTGTCATTGAAGTAATATTGCAAGTATTGAAGTGAGTGTCCTCTGATTCCATAGCATTGCAGTTCTGAGCTCAGCACTCCATTTTAACTGACTTTTTTTTTATCTTTATGTACAAGAGTCTTGGCAGATATATATGGAAAAAAGCTAACATGGTTCCAATCTACAAAAATGGTAGCAAGGAAGACCATCTAACTTAAAGAGCAAGCACAGTAGTGCTTGCTCTTGAATCATTAGCAAGCACAGTAGTCAAAACATTACACAGAGAGTAATGCATCCTGCCCTAGAGGGGAACTTTATAAGTATAGTAGGCTCCCTGATACAGTACAAGGACTTCCTGATACAGTGCAAGGACTTCCTGATGCAGTACAAGGACTTCCTGATACAGTGCAAGGACTTCCTGATACAGTGCAAGGACTTCCTGATGCAGTGCAAGGACTTCCTGATACAGTACAAGGACTTCCTGATACAGTACAAGGACTTCCTGATACAGTACAAGGACTTCCTGATACAGTACAAGGACTTCCTGATACAGTACAAGGACTTCCTGATACAGTACAAGGACTTCCTGATACAGTACAAGGACTTCCTGATACAGTACAAGGACTTCCTGATACAGTACAAGGACTTCCTGATACAGTACAAGGACTTCCTGATACAGTACAAGGACTTCCTGATACAGTACAAGGACTTCCTGATACAGTACAAGGACTTCCTGATGCAGTACAAGGACTTCCTGATGCAGTACAAGGACTTCCTGATGCAGTACAAGGACTTCCTGATGCAGTACAAGGACTTCCTGATGCAGTGCAAGGACTTCCTGATACAGTGCAAGGACTTCCTGATACAGTACAAGGACTTCCTGATACAGTACAAGGACTTCCTGATACAGTACAAGGACTTCCTGATACAGTACAAGGACTTCCTGATACAGTACAAGGACTTCCTGATACAGTACAAGGACTTCCTGATACAGTACAAGGACTTCCTGATACAGTGCAAGGACTTCCTGATACAGTACAAGGACTTCCTGATGCAGTGCAAGGACTTCCTGATACAGTACAAGGACTTCCTGATGCAGTGCAAGGACTTCCTGATACAGTACAAGGACTTCCTGATACAGTACAAGGACTTCCTGATACAGTACAAGGACTTCCTGATACAGTACAAGGACTTCCTGATGCAGTACAAGGACTTCCTGATGCAGTGCAAGGACTTCCTGATGCAGTGCAAGGACTTCCTGATACAGTACAAGGACTTCCTGATACAGTACAAGGACTTCCTGATACAGTACAAGGACTTCCTGATGCAGTGCAAGGACTTCCTGATACAGTTCAAGGACTTCCTGATACAGTACAAGGACTTCCTGATACAGTACAAGGACTTCCCGATCTCACTCTCCAAAATTGAAACTATAATGTATATAGACAGTATATATATATATATTCTTAAACCTCTTAACTACACTCAGCATATTGTCTAAGAGCAGAATGTAGTTTATGCACCAGTTCTTACTAAACACACAATACTAAAAGTAAATTTGCTCCAAGAGACACAAGCAATACATCATAATGCATGACATCATAATTCACAACAGTAACCTAACCATATAAACACCTTCCCACAAGGCTCCACGTGCCAGTTGCGATATCCCCCACCTCGCGCTCCACTTACTTCAACGGCAATTCTGGGATGTACCCCAATGCCTGGGACACAGCACACTAGTACATAAGCATCTTCTAGTATACTAGCATCACTAGTACACTAGTATCATTAGTACACTAGTATCACTAGTACACTAATATCATTAGTACACTAGTATAGTACAATAGTATAGTACAATAGTATCACTAGTACACTAGTATCACTAGTACACCAGTATCACTAGTACACCAGTATCACTAGTACACCAGTATCACTAGTACACTAGTATCACTAGTACACCAGTATCACTAGTACACCAGTATCACTAGTACACCAGTATCACTAGTACACCAGTATCACTAGTACACCAGTATCACTAGTACACCAGTATCACTAGTACACCAGTATCACTAGTACACCAGTATCACCAGTATCACTAGTACACCAGTATCACTAGTATACCAGTATCACTAGTACACCAGTATCACTAGTACCACTATCACTAGTACACTGGTATCAATAGTACACTAGTATCACTAGTACCTTCTTGTACAGTTCAGAAACCAAGAAAAACTCTGATTCACTTAAGCATGACACATGTTAAATTTCTGTTATTATCCATCTCTCTCTCTTTTTCCTTCCCTCTCTCCTTTTCTCGGCAAATTACAGTCATAACGATGTTAATCAAACGATTATTTAATAAGGTGAATACTGTAGACATATGAGTATAGTTGGTAGGCCTAACCTTGGTCGTGTTCTTGACCTCTTTATTCCCCCAAAACTTCCTTCCTCATTGACCCCCTTACCTAAATACAAATATTTACAACTGGGAATACATACAATATAATGTGTCCCAGCCTTCAAAAGCTCTGCCATCCCCGCATATTGCCCCTACAGTAAGCGTTGCTAAGCTGCAAAGTAAGGCAAATGCCCTCCAAAATCCTGCTGGTTGGTGGCTCTCTTAAATGTGAATTTGTACCTGTGGGCCGCCATTGAGCTTGGGTTTCTTGGTGCCACAGCAGCCGGCGGACATGGTGAAGGATGGTGGGCGGGACCTGGGTTGGGGAGGCCTGGCCGACACCTGCTGCAGCAGTTTTTAAGGGATGGGTGAAACAGATTCTGTCCTCTGCCTCCTCTCTCGCTCTCTCACACCACAGCAAGAATCACTCACAGCTGATCCGGCCGCGTTCAGCCCACACAATGAAAATATTGCATATTTCTGCCGCGGCGGGGTGACTGGTGCACAGAGAACCCCGTTGCTGTGTCACACACTTTAGTCTCACCTATTCTAAAGCCTTTCTATGGCCACTAAGATAAGGCGTTGCCGAAAAGGCGTGAGAAAACAGCCCCGATTTCTGAATTGTTAAACGCGGCCTCTTTGTTTCTGCCACCTTTCATTTTCACAGGAAAATAGGTCAAGTGGGAAATTAATTGTCATTGGGAAGTTTCAGGAGCTATAGGCATCGCTAGTAAAACAAACTAACTTATTTTCTCGCCACTGGACCCCCTGCCATATCTATCTAGGCTCAAAAAGAAAACAATAATCGAAAACCTGACTCTGCGGTGTAAACAATTTTCTCTGAAGAGTTTCTAGTCCATTTTCTCTGAATCGCCACTTCAAGGGCCCTATGCTCGGGGAACCTCCAACATTCCTTATATATATATAAATATATTCTTCGCAGTTATTAAGTTAAAGATAATAAGGATGTATTCAAGGGTTACTGCCTATTAGCATAAATATGTGTAACTATCCACGTGTGGCGTTTTCATTTTTATAATATAAATATATAATATATATATATATATATATATATATATATATATATATATATATATAATATATATATATATATATATATATATATTTGTTGAATATTATTAGTATTTCCCAAATATTTTTTATTCGTATTTGTTTGTTTTTAGATTTTTTATTATTAGCAAGATTAGGTATACACATCAATGTGGCTGTGCATAATAAAGATAGAAATTTAAATTGAATTGAATGTGGTTGTTTTTAACAAATTTAGGTATACACAGTAGTTAACAGGTGGAATACATTAAGCAGTGATGTGGTGGAGGCTGACTCCATACACAGTTTCAAGTGTAGATATAATAGAGCCCAGTAGGCTCAGGAATCTGTACACCAGTTGATTGACGGTTGAGAGGCGGGACCAAAGAGCCAGAGCTCAACCCCCGCAAGCACAAATAGGTGAGTACAGTAATGTGCTGCTACCCTATTTTATATCAAAGATTATAGTGCATAGATCAAAAGCTAGTTGTAAGTTCATCTAATATCCCCATAGCCTCAACTAGCAAAATCTGGGTACAGCACAAGAATATCTTCCAATATTCGTGAGTGTATGAAGTAGTTACAGAGCTCAAAGGACCTCATACCGTTTGGTCTGAAGTCACTGATAACAGGGCAGTCACAGATATAGTGTTGGAGAGTATGTCCCAGTTCTTGTTCACATAGTTTACAATTGGAATGTTCACCATTGGGGGAGGATTCATTACCTGTAGCCACCTGCCATAGATATCGATATCCCAGCCTAATTGCCAGAATTTGCCTGGGATATTAATTTCAGCCAACAATTAAATTAATTAAGAATTAACAATACCCAAATTGTGAGCACGGTAGATGGCAAGTTCCTTGGCGTTCACAGTGTCAAAAAACTATTTTTTTATTGCTATATACAAAATATTATTAAAAAGGTTTCCATATTATTAAAAAGGTTTCTATATTATTAAAAAGGTTTCTAAAACAGTAAGCATTCTCTCCGAAGTCAGATACTATGTTCCTCGCCCTACCCTAGTTACTCTGTATTATTTACTCTTTTGTCCATATCTCCCCTATGGTATCTGTGCCTGGGGATCCACCACCCTTAATTACCTCCGACCCCTAATTACTCAACAAAACTCAGCAATTAGAACAATCACAAATTCCAGTCCCAGACACCACTCTGCTCCCTTACTGAAATCCTCGATCAAGTCTGTACATACTCTCAAGTGCTCTCTATATCTATAAAACTCTGAATGATGACTTTCAGCGTTTCCTAGAAGATAAGATAACATAAGATAAGATATTTATTCAGGTAAAGGTACATACATTGAAATGAGTTACGAACATAAAGTCGGATTAATAGATAGAACTAGATGATTCCAAGTTTCACTCACATTTTCCTTTGTAGTAAGTTTTTTTTTTGTGTTACTCGTATCTTAAATTTGTATTTACTAAGTATTATGTACTGTCTACATTTATTGTCAACTAAGTTCTTGCATTTCTTTATTAAAGTGTTTACTCCTGTCTTTATGTTCTTTGCTTCTTTTTAGTGTTGGTTTTTAGTCTAAACCCAACATTTTTAAAGTTCTAAAAATTGTAGAACTCTCTCTCCCTCCTTTTTTATGTTGTTAAATTAAGACTAGAGATCATAAGGGCTGTCAAATGACGTACCAAGTGAAACTGCAAGCAAGAGCTGTTATCCTACCTCAGCTCATCTATCCTACCTAAAGCCTGCTCCTAGAAACTCATTTATTTCATGAGGATGTACTTTGAAACTATCATATAGGGAACTATCATAAAGGACCTCTCATATTAGGAACCTGGCGAAACTGCAAGCAAGAGCTGTAATCCTAATTCAGCTTCAGCCCATTTATTTCATGAGCTTACTATATGCATGATTAGGAATAAACTTTATATCATAGTCATTATGTGATGCAGTGCGAAAAAGATACGTGAATTCGGAGACAATTCTATAACAAATGTTCCAAAGATGTGTAAATATTTCATTCAAAAGGATCTGCTACCAGAAATATTGGCCAAATGTCCCCAGTTTGCTAACTGTAGGTAGTAACTAAGTAATTATAACCTATCCACCGTTGCCCACTGGATAGGGGGCGGTGTGCAGGACAAACATATCAATTGTGACACTAGTTTTCCACATGTCTGCTGCTTAATTTAAAAAATATACTTGTGTTGTTCGATCTCGAGCCCATTGTTGATGTGACGATATGTATTGAATTTTGTAACTAGCTCATCAAAATTGTAAGTAGCTTGGGTACGAGGGCACCAATGATTATCCAGGCTTCGTTCTGCAATTTTTCAAGCCCTCCAAGCCTTCTTTCAGGCATCAAAGGAAACAGAGGTGCGGCATAATCCACTAAAGATGTGATGTATGCAAGGTGGGTCATTTTGACAAGTCTGACATTGGCATCACAGCCCGAGTGATAACCTGCAACTGCCTTGAGAGCTCTGAGCCTCTCTTTATACTGATGACAGTCTGAATACAACAGGACCATACAGTGGCACCTCAAGACCAAGGTATTTGAATCTGTTTACACAGTCAAGCTGGGAGCCATCATACAGTTGCATCTTGCGAACAGCTCCTCCCTGCCTGGGTGGGCGCCAATTTAGTATCTTTGTTTTCTCTGCTGAGATGACTAAACCTAGGTCATCTGTAGTTTTCCTAGGTCATATGAGTGTAAAAAGAGACTTCGAACTAGGCACCCCACAAGGAGGTGGCCTCAGTCCTACCTTATTGAATATATTAATAAACACGCTGTTAAACTCTGTACCAAGCAAACCCAACGTGCACCTCATTAGCTATGTTGATGATATAATGATACACACCACTGGGTATGCTAACACGCAGAACACTCTTAACTCTCTATTAGACTACCGGAAATATGCAAATAAGGAAAATGGAGATTTGTCATATTTTACACAAATCCAGCTGCAGTTTAAAAAATACCATGAATACTTAGCGCAATTCAGGGTGATTGCACATATTTGGAGTTTTAAATTACGACTTTTTATACCGAAAATATGCAATTTAGTGAAAACGGCTATTTCTCATTATGACGAGAAAAATGGATGTCAGTGCAGTCTCTCTACGGCAGATGGAATGCCAGTCACAAAACAAACAAAAGCAAAAAAGTTAAGACTGCTATTGTTCTACAATAGCAGTCTTGTCCTACAGTTACCTAACGGAGACACAGCACCGCTTCTGTGCCAGATAAGTCCTCTACGGGCTCACCATAGCCCGTGCTACTTTCCCCACTCCTGTGCCAGGTAAGTTACGGGCTCACCATAGCCCGTGCTACTTGGAACTTGTTCGAGAACACGTGATATGATAGAATAGGCGATGATGGAGCAGGCCGAATCTCTTCCTAGAGAGATTACCGTGACAGCCATATTTACCTAAATTGACCTGCAGTTTTCAAAATACGATGCCTGTTGGAAATATGACCAGGGTTATTTTTTAGCGCAATTGCATATATTTTGGAATTATAAATTACGATTTTTTATATCGAAAATATGCAAACTAGTGAAAACGGTGATTACACTATGTAATCTTTTTGATATAGAATAGGGTAGCAGCATATTCCTGTTTACAGCTAAGATTGTTAAAAAAGAACGATCGTTTGTAATATCGCGGGAAAAATGTTAAATATTTTGAGTGGCGCCAGACCAGGCATTGTCATATTTCCTAATTATATTATCGTGATTCAATAAATAATACAATGGAATCTTCACAAACTTAACTTAATATAGTTTTTATTAAAAAGTATATTTGTATTTAGTTATTATTTAATGTTCATAGTGAGTGTTCAAATGTACAGTATGATATCCAAAATCCTTGAACCCGAGCTTATGACGTCACCCTCTGCGGAAAGAACTTATAAAAAAACAAAAATTATAACTTATTTCCATTAGTTTATAATTAAGAAAGGCTATGCTTCGTTAAGATAGATATGTTTAGAGTGTAACGATAACGAATAAGGTGATATATGTATATATTTACGGGGATTTGTTGAGCCATAGGGGGGTATAGCGTGACCCGGGTATATGAGGAGCCAGTGTACCGCCACCAACACTGCCGCCAGTATCTGCGTCAGCGACTACGGCCAGAGTTCCCCTTCATGAGTGGTGTGTATGCCTCTCTGTTTGGGTTTGTGTAACAGTGGGCGTGTGTCGCTGGCTTCCGTACATGTGTATACTATATGTATGTGTATACTGTATGTACACGCTCGTCGGCAAATATTGTAACGCTGTTTCATTTTTCCCGGTCTGTGTGAATTAGCGAGTAAGGTAACCAAATGTGTCCTAGCGGAGCCAATGATGACTCACACAATCGTAACCTAACCTAGCCTAGTCTACCCAATCATAACCTACCTAGCCTAGTCTACCCAATCATAACCTACTGAGCCTAGTCTACCCAATCATAACCTAGCCTATGCAGTCGTAGCCTAGTCTACCCAATTCAATCACTCGGTCAGAGCTTTAATATACCAATGTGCTTTAATATACTTACTAATCTCTCATCTCATTTTTTTTCTTGCAATGTATCTGTTATTATTTTATTAATTCTGCTAGAATTTACCTACTTAAATTTATCTGTTAGATTAAGGACCTGCCCGAAACGCTGCGCGTACTAGTGGCTTTACAAGATTGTAAATACTATGCTATGTATTCTCAGAAACCCAATGTACCTTCTTGTATATAAATAAATAAAATTGTAACCTACTCTACCCAATCGTAGCCTAATCTACCCAATCATAGCTGTTACCCAAACATAACCTACCCTACTCAATCCTAAACTACCCTACCCAATCATAACCTAGCCTAAATATATGAAACGTTACCAAACCAGTTCAGGGAGTTGTAAATTCAGAGTCAGTATGCTTGGATAAAGATGACAGTAGACAGGAAAGTGTGAACAGACAGCATTGACAGTTCGGTAGGTACAGACACCACAATAGACCTTCATACGAGACACAGACCAGAAAGACAAAGTTCTATGCAAAGGCATTTGCAGACATATCTTCTGGAAAGAGAATTTATTAGAATGCATGTCTTCTGTAGAAGACCCTGAAAAAGTGCAAGCTGATATTAATAAAGTTTTTAACTGGGTAGCAGAAAATAACACTATGTTTAACAGTAATAAATTCCAGGTACATATGGATTGTGAACATAAAGACCTTAAACGAAATACTGTTCTAGGTACAAAACATAATCAAATCTGCCCATAGTAGGAAAGCAACATGTAAAGGATCTAGGAATAATGATGTATGACGACTTCGTTTAGGAAGTGTCGCCCAGTGGCTTGGTGGGGCAGGAGTTGCTGCGAAGACGTTTTTAAATAGCAGTGATGAATGATGGCATAACTTTGGCTTTTTTTTTTTGTATCCTGCATTGACATATTGACATCATTATCAAAGACAGATAGATTTTTAGAACAATGAATTAAACTACAAATATCATAATCAAACATGCAGCAATGTTATTTTTTCTGACAAAGAAACTATGAAAAGAAGACTGTTAAAATAGTATTGGGGATTGAAAACCAGAATTGCTTTAGAATTTGTATTGGCCTTGAGCTCATTCAGGAGAATGTCTGTAAGTTTTTTGAAGATTGACATTGAATTAGTCACCAGTGTGTGGAGACTTGAAACTGTTGATGTTCTCTGTGAATTAATAAGTTGTATTAGGGCTAATGCAATAGTTATGGTATCAGTTGAGATGTTCAGTAAAATGACACTGGATTGAATGCTATACATGCAGTAGCCATGTACAGCATGGCTACTGTACTTATTATACAGTTTAATTGCACACTGTACTCATTGTACTTTTTGTACATACATTATTGTATTTATCATGAGATGCATTCTTTATACATTCGTGGTTCTTTATAATGATTGTGGTCTTTGTTCTCGCTGCATTTACTATACGTAACTCATTTCACCCTCTGTTCCTTAGACCACCACTTTGTTTCTGTTGAGATATCCTGGCGCCTTTGATACCATTTTGGATTGCTGTTTTGTATACAGTACAGTGAAACCACAATCTGAAATTTAGTACCTGTACTGTAATTGTAATTTTTATTAATGCAAATTTTTTGGGATTTATTAATATTTGTAAAGTTCAATTTTGAGTGGGGTTTAAAGAAAATGGTGCTCTAGCATTGAAATTGCATATACTGTACAGTACTGTAATTTGTTACTCTGATGATATTTTTAATTGTTCAGCATCCAACTTGGGCCTTGTCTTCCTTGACATGAAACACACCATGTGTATTCTTTGACATTGTTTATTATTTACCTTAAAAAGTTCCACTAGGCCAACGACTGATTTCCCCCCAAACCATTAAGCATATTGCGTAACATCTTGTGATTATATTTTATTCATTTACTTCACTTTCTTGCAGATTTGGGGCGTCATAATCCAGAATGGCTTTCAACTTTGGAGGAAGTAAGTTATAATAAAGTACATTTACCTTGCATTTAAATTAAGCTTATAGCAAGATTCAGTATAATTTGTTATCTACTTGTCCAACATAGAAAGCATTATTCCAACAGAGTAAGTGAAAGAGAATTTAATATGCTCAACCAACAGGATCTTGTACATAACCTTATGCAAATTGTTTTCTTGTTATTGAGCCATTTGATATAAATTCAAGTTATTGAAAACTGTATACTATATACTAGGCAGGTAGTAAGAGCTAGTGTCTGAGGCGGCAGATATGTTAACTACCCAGACACTGGAAAAGTTCTTACTAATGTGCCTGTGGCTCATTTGGGTACTAAGTTTCCCTGTGTCCCCTTGTTCGCATACCACTCGTGTTAAATGGTTTATCTTTATCTACCCTGTCAATTTATCTGAGAATTTTACAGGTGGTGATCATGTCTCCCCAAACTCTTGGCTTCCAGTGTCGGGAGGTTTAGTACCAGTAGTCTTTCCTTGTAGCTCATACCCCTCAGCTCGAGGACTAGCCTGGTGGCATACCTCTGAACCTTTTCTAGCTTCATTTTGTGTTTCACTAGATATGGACTCCATGCTGGAGCTGCATAATCCAGTATTAGTCTGACATATGAGATAAACAGTACAAGGTTCAGAATGAGTCCTTACACAAGTTTCTAAAGGCCATTCTTATTTTTGCCAGCCTTGCATACGTCACTGATGATTTTCTTTTGATGTGGGTTTCAGAGGACAGGTCTGGCATGATATCCCCCCAGATCTTTCTCTCTTCCCAATTCCTTAAGGAATCTCCCAACTGGTACTTTGTGTTTGGCTTTCTGCACCCTAGAGCTATCTTTATCACTTTACATTTGTATAAGTTGAACTCTATGAGCTATTTGTTGGAACATTCCTTCAATCTGTCCAGGTCATCTTGTAGTCTCTTGCTCTCCTTCTCTGTCATAATCCTTGTCATAATTTTAGCATTATCAGCAAACACTGAGAGGAATGAGTCTACTCTCTGAAAAATCATTCACTTACTGAATATCAGAAACAGGATTGGTCTTGAATACAGAACCCTGTGGTACTCTGCTGGTGACATCTGAGACAGGTGACATCACGACATTTGTGTGTGCGTTTTGCACCTCTGCTTTTCAGTGTTGCTATTTTGTACATCCTGCCATGCCTTCTGGTCTCGTATGGTTTTATTCTGTGTGCAGATTTAGAACCAGTCACAGTATTTTCCAAGTGTAAATTATGACGTGTCTCTCCCACCTACAATCTAGGGAATATAGATTTAATACCTTTGTGTGTGTGTGTGTGTGTTTACGAATTAGTACGTGCTTGGGTGTGCGATTTATTTCTTCTGTAAATTGGCTGTTAATGAAGTAAATGAATTACACTATTGTACTATGACATTTTTGTGTGGGATTTACAAAACCCTTGGTCAGATTATTTAATATACTTTAACATTAAATGTTCAGAAAGCATATTTGTATATTTTTTCTAGTTTATAGAATTGCAAATATTGAACTTGATCCAGTTAGTCAATTAGTAATAAGAAATAAGCATATTGTGGAAAGTCAGTGACATTGTAATATACAGTATTGTTACAGTATTAATGTATTGTTTAATTGCAGGTAGTGGAACAGCTGGCACCAACAGCTTTGGTTTTCCAGTAGCACAAACAACTGCCAGTACTGGATTTAATTTTGCTAACACTACAACAAGTGCTGGTGGATCTACCTTCAGTTTTGCTCCTGCGCCTCAAGCCACATCTAGTTTTGCTCCTGCGCCTCAAGCCACATCTAGTTTTGCTCCAGCATCTCAAGCCACATCCAGTTTTGCTCCTGCATCTCAGGGCGCGTCCAGTTTTGCTCCATCTCAGGGCACGCCCAGTTTTGCTCCTGCATCTCAAGCCACATCCAGTTTTGTTCCTGCGACTCAAGCCACATCCAGTTTTGCTCCTGCAACTCAAGCCGCATCCAGTTTTGCTCCTGCGACTCAAGCCGCATCCAGTTTTGCTCCTGCGACTCAAGCCGCATCCAGTTTTGCTCCTGCGACTCAAGCCGCATCCAGTTTTGCTCCTGCGACTCAAGCCGCATCCAGTTTTGCTCCTGCGACTCAAGCCGCATCCAGTTTTGCTCCTGCGACTCAAGCCGCATCCAGTTTTGCTCCTGCATCTCAGGCCACATCCAGTTTTGCTCCTGCTTCCCAGGCCACATCCATTTCAACTGGATTGAACTTTGGCACAGGCACTACAGCTACTCCTGGGGGAGCTAGTGGAGGATTCAGTTTTACAGGAACTCCTGCCACCAGTGCAACAGGAAGCATCCTTGCATCTGCCATCAGTGGGACTCCCCAAACAGCAACAGGAAGCTCCTTCAGTTTTGCTGCACCAATCTCTACGGCATCTAGTGGCGGGTTTTCCCTTTCTGGTACCACTCCTGCATCAACAACTGGATTATCTCTGGGAACGTCCACTGCATCGCCATTTACTTTTCAGCCCAAACCACTGGGTGGAGGAGCAACAGAAGCTGCCAAGACAACAACATCCACAACTACTCAACCAATTCTTGCTTTTCCAGTTTCCAAGTCTTCAACAAGTATGTCTATAATTATTTTATAGTCTCTTTGATTTTGTAATTTTATTTAATGGCATTATTAATGAGGCCTATACAGTATTATAATTATTATTAATGTACATTTTTTTTATACAGTACAGGGGTACCTCGGTTTAAGAGTTTAATCCGTTCCTGGAGACGGCTCGTAACCCGAAAACTTGTAAACCGAAGCTAGTTTTCCCATAAGAAATAATGGGAAATGAATTAATCCATTCCTGACTACCCAAAAACTTCACTTCAAAAACTTCACTTCAAACTAAATTTTATGCCTAATTCATCCAAATCTTCACTACAAAAGTATGCTCAAGTTATTACTTATCTCTGCTGATGACTCCTGTTGGGGTATGGAAGATGGTGAGGAGGGGGGAGGAGAGGTGTTACTGTTTGGAAGGGAAGTCCCCTTCCATTATAACATCAGGCAGTGGAGTGCACTCTGGCATGTTTTGCCTGCATACCACTAGGACCAGCTTGTGGCTCACTGCTTGCTTGTCTTAAGAATCTGTCTAAAGACGCTTGTTTTCCCTACATTTTAACACTTGTCTGTAGTAAGACTACATTGTCATTTAAAAGGTCAATGCAACTGCCTGCTGCAGCTTTATCTGGGTGAGTTTTTTCAACAAAACCTTGCAGTTCTTCCCATACTTCACACATTTTCTTAATGAGGAAGGGACATCCTCTACTGCCTCTACTCATAACTATTTGCTTAGGTTGAACCTTACCACTGGCTTTCTTAGGACCCATGGCGAGATGTACAATAACAACTTTTATGCTCAAATGGCCAAAAATCCGACAAAAAACTGTAAATCCTTGTGAAGAATTCAGGCAGAATTCACTGGGCACGAGACACTGGTAAACTGAGGCGCAATCGCCGTGCCACCACGTGCTAAGTTGGCCCGTATGCATATCAACAAACTCGTAACCCGATACAATGCTCGTATCCCGATGCAAATTTTTTCTACCAAATCGGGCTCGTAACCCGAAAAACTCGTAAACAGGGACGCTCGTAACCCGGGGTTCCACTGTATATATTTTTATTAGTTTTTATTTATTTTTATTTGAAATAGAAGATTAAAAGTAAAATGTACTCAATGTCATTTTATGAGTTGTGGAGGAGTAAGCGAGTAAAAGCACTAGAAAGGGTTGACTTGTAGTGTTATAAATATCCAAATGAACAAGAGGATCAATATACAGTACTACCAAAACCTCCATAAGTGTGTGCTTAATATTTCATGTCCTAAGGAATGAGGCAGATGGTAGAACATTTCCTTAAATGATAAGGATATTACATTATAAATTCACAATTGTATTGCTGAGATTTGAATACACAGTTCTTTTGACAAAATCTAAAGAAAACATAGGGTCTGCGAGGCATTTTTTGCTTGTTTAGAACCCATACATGTTTTTTTCTGAATGGAGCCCCTTGTGGATCTCTGAAGCTATCTTTCTAAGATTGCTTTATATTAAAAGGTCACATCAGGCGCAGCTAGTTCTGTTTGGCATACCGGGGACCAGAGCATGGACCTGGCCCCCTCAAAGATGCAGAAAACAGGTGACAGTATGCCCCTCCACCTGTGTCATACAGCTCCAAGTCTTCTCCTTGGGAGGATGCTTTTCTGTCTCAGGTGTTGGGCAAGCCTCTTAGGTAGGCCTCTGGGGTTGAGGGGAAGCCTGGGGGAGTGCCCTTGGGTTCCTTTCAATCCTGATTATTACTTGGTTCAATATGTGGAGGGTCTTTTGTTGCAGGGGGGGGATAATTTTTTTTTATGATTAATATTGACAGAACATCCTCTTCCCTCGTTCTTGTTGCCTACTTTACGTGTTGATAGTCGATTGTCTCCAGAATGAGGTTAACAAATCTGCCTGTCCAAATGTCTCCTCTTCTTGCTTTGTAGGCCATGTCTATTGCTTTTGAGTCAAATTTGCCCCCCCTCCCCTGTACCAACAATCATGATTTATTTTTATCTGCTCTACTATAATCTCTCTAATGACCATTATTAATGACCATTATGTGAGGCCCTCTTGTTTTTCATTTAGTTCCTCCTTTGTCCATGTTTTGCTTGCTGGTGGGCTGTAGACATTTACAATTATCAGTTTATCACTTTGATTCTAAACCTGCGATGCCATTATGTCAACTTCACGCGGGTTTTTTTATTATTACCACCATTACCTTAAGATGTTCTTTCACTAGCACAGCCCACCTCCACCCTTCCTGTTTTTCCTGGCAAGCCTTAAAACTGAAACTCCAAACCATGGGAATACTACAGCATTTAGAATATTTTGAAGTTTTGTCTGTTAATGCGACAATATCTGGGACCTTAAGCTGAATTATATCTTAGCTCCAGTATTTTTTCTCGCTCCATCTATGTTGGTACAGTATATACAATTTTCAGGAACAGGTTCCCTCTCCCTTTGTTCTTTACTCCCCTTCCACTTAGATTTTGTTGCTTTGTTTTTATGTACCATTTCACTGACTTTCCAGTCCCTATCACTTTGAAGAAGAAATTTTTTTTCTTTATTTCTATTGCCATTTAGACATTTCACTTCAGCAAAGTTTAGTTTCAGCTTTTCTGTCTGTCTTTGAGAGGTCTTGTTTTAATAACCAAAATTTCCAATCCTCATCACTGCAATTTCCAGGTATTTCTAAGCACTTCTGTCATATGTTTCACTCCATTAAATGTCACCTTTAAGGGGCAATTCTTGTCTTCTCATGTTTCTCTTTCCTTAAATTAGTAATTTTTTTTTTTTGTATGTTAAGCCTTCTCCAAAACCTAGCATTTCTAGATTTTCATCTTTTCCACCCTAGATGATATTTCCTTTTCTAAAGATCCAAACATTATTATGGACACATCCATCTGCAGTGTTTTGTACCAATTTACTGTTGGCTATACTAATTTTACTAGTGGGGCTTGTATTTGGGCTCGAGTTCTGGTGTTCTAAAAGGGTGCTATCAGGTACTTGGTTAATTTTCTTGGGCTCAGTTGGTTTTGTGTGGCTTTGGTCTGTGTTCGCTGGCCTGGTTTCTCATCGTTTTGAGTGCTTGCTGCCTCTCCTCCCTTGTTGGCCCTTGTTCTCTCTGAATAGATTAGCTTCAGAGAGCCACGAGGGGCTCCCTCCAGAAACTCGGCATTGAATGTAAAGAAACACCAATTTTTGGAGGGGCCCTGGTGATTTCCTGCCTCCCTCTTACCCTGCAGGTTCGTCGGTTCATCTGCGTTTGTTCTTCAGGTCCAATACTGACATAGGGAGCTAGCTGGGAGCCAGGGCAGAGCTGCCTGGTGGTGGTAATTGGTACTAAGGAGTTTGAGCTCGTTTGAGTGATTCCTTTAATTCTGTGTGACTCATTTGCAGTACAGTAGTTGTTTGGCAGTTCTGATGCTTCATTTTCTGTGAATCCTCCAGTTGTCTGTAAATCTGTGCTGACTTTCTGGAAAATTTCTTTGGTGAAGTGGCAGATTGTCACCTGCTCTCTCTGCCTCTGAGGAGGGCCAGGTTCTGGGAACTAGTCCCTGGTAGGCAAAACAACTAGGTGCAGTTTGTGACTTATTAGGGAGTAAGTCTCAATGAAAAGCCTTTCCATTCTGTTGTGTTCTGCGGTCAGATGATTAACCATACAATTTATTTTATTCTTATACAGGTAATTCTCTACTAGGAACAGCCACTACTACTACTACTACATCTGGAGTCACCACTGGAATTTCTCCATTCTTCCCTACTCAGACTTCTGCTCCTACTACCACCACCTCTGTACTTGGTAAATTCATTCACATGTTATATGATGTTTGTCCTTCATTATCGAAGATGACCGTGACTTCAATATATCAGTTGAAGTTATCGGTTGAAGTCATGACTTGCACTTCACTTAGATTAAAGCAAGGGAGAGTTGCGCAAATCAGCCTAACCTGCATGTATTTAATGTGTCTTGAGATATGGGCACCATACTACTGCTGCATATTCCAGTTTTGGTCTCACAAAAGTGATGAACAGTTTCCTCAGTTTTTTCACCATTACACTCCACTCATAATGTTCTTTGTGTGTGTTCCTCTATTGACAGTTCACTATCCAAAACCACCCCTAGGTCTCATTCTTTATTAGTTTTATTTATTCCTTTCCACATTATTTGTATATTGTGTGTGGTCCATTTTCTCTGATTTCCCATTCATATTTATTACCCAAGTAATTACCAAAGTGTAATTACAGGATGAGAGCTACACTTGTGTCCCCTTTTCCCAGTACTCTTTGTTGTATAACGCTTTGAAACTACTGACGGTTTTGGCATCTATCACCTTCTCACTTAGCTTGCTAAAACCATTTACCACTGTTTGCAAAAGAAAACTTTCTAATATTTATGGCACCTTTGTTTCCTTATCTTGAATCTGTATCCTCTTGTTCTTGAAGTTGCTGGTTTCAGGAATTCCTCTTTGTCAATTTGGTCGAATCGTGTTATTATTTTGTATGAGGTGATCATATCGCCTCTTTTTTTTCTTCTATCATTTAGTTTTGGGATATTTAATGCCTCTCCTTGTAACTCTTGTTTTTCAGTTACAGAAGCCATTTTGTAGCATGCCTTTGCATCTTTTCTAGGTTATTGATATGCTTTTTGAGATATTGGCACCATACAGCTGCTGCATACTCCAAGTTTGGTCTCACAAAAGTCATGAACAGTGTGTGTGTGTGTGTGTGTGTGTGACCATCCAAGCCTCATCATTTTAGCATAATGTTTTATGTATATTTTCAGAATGCTCTTTCACACACAAACCATGCCTGTTTAATGCTTAATTGTAATCTAAAACTAGTGAATTGTTTGCCAGGTTCATCTTCCCTTGTTGGCACGACACCCGCGTCTTCTGCACCAGCTGCCACTACGACTGCTCTTGTCACCCTAACAACTGCAACTAGGTAATTACATTTATATATACAGTATATACATGATTGAAAACAATTATTTTTGTGGGAAGCTTCCCCTTACTAGCTACCTGAAGCTATCTTCCAGAGATTGCTCACTCTAATAGGTTGCTTCAGTGGAGTTATGTTTGGCCTATCAGGGTACCAGAGCCAGGCCCCTCAGAGGAGCAGGGAGCGAGTAACAATTCCCCATCTTACCAGGAGAGCATTCAGAAAGTCTATGAACCTTTACAGACAACTGAAGGGTTCACTGAAAACACATTTAAGTGGTTCACTTAAATGTGGTTTTTAATGTGGTTCACTGGCCACATTTAAGTTAGTCATTGACACTCCCAATGCAATGTTGTATTACTTTCTCTCTTCTATCACTACTTAAATGGATACAAAGCTTAGGTTCTGAAATGACTTGGGTAAAGCTGGTTTGAGGATAGTTTGGTTGATTTATGGAACAAATTAGCGGGTAACAAGATAGACGTGAGATTGCAAGATTGTTTCAAAGAATGTTGCATATGTATAATTGAGTTTGGTTAGGTTTAAATATGAGCTGCCTTGTATGGGCCAGAAACCATTCTTCATTTAAAGTACCTAGTTTCTTACATACTTTCACATTTCTACTCTCAAAAACCTTGCAAGTTGTGTAAGATCTTTTCAAGAAAGGTCTTGTGAGTTGTAATATTTGTATCATAGCTCTTGCAATTAATATTTCATATGTTTATGCTAATCAGAGGAATAGAAGCTATGTAGTGTTATCCATTCCTCAGTCCTCTTGTGGAGTGGCTTGCCAAGTGACAAAGTATGTGAATGTTGGTCAATTGGTTATGAATGAGTGTTGTCATGTGTACAAACTTTATTAAAAAGTTAATGTTGGTGTAATTTTTTCATACTCCATACATTTTGTGTGATCTATTGTTCTAGTTGTAGGAACTACCTGCTTTCATCACCTTAGAGCAATTGGATGATGTTTCCTGTACTACCTTTCAGCACAAGCAATGCAACCGGTGCCGTGACGCTCCCCGGAGCTACACCAACGTTGAGTGTTGCAGGGTTGGAGGAGAAGGTTAACAAATGGGTGTCAGAGTTAAAAGAACAAGAAGACCGGCTGATGAGGCAAGCTGCCCATGTTAATGCCTGGGACCAGCTCCTCCAGCAAGGTCATGACCAGGTCCAGCATCTCAGAGACACTCTGAATAAGGTTAAGGTTAGTCAAAGAAGAGCATTATTCTCACCCAATGATCTCTATTTTTGCTGAATATTTAGTAGAAACACACATACTCTTCCACAATGATATTTCACAAAACACACATTCTTCACTCTCACACTGCAAGTTGGGAAGGATTCAGCTACTACATAATAGTAACCCCTAACAATGGGAGGGCTCAAGATAATAGTAATGATCTATAATCCCCCACAAAATGACAGAAGATCCAAGCAGAAGTGCAATACAAAATGGGGCAGTTATTACTATCTTGGGGATAGATATCCCTCCACCCTCAAATTTCCCCCTCCCTCACTCTTGCACTGTTCCTGCCCCCACTCTTGCACATCGTACCTTTCCCTGCTGAGGAGTCTGAAACATCCTCACGGAAAGTAACAAGGTGTGTGAGAAACTCGACAAGAGGTTCCACGTTACAAAAAGAGGTGGTTAGAATCAACATTAGACCGTATAGTAGTCTCTGATTAGAACCAGGTAACAGTGCCTTATGGGCTTTTATTAATATTGTGCAGTGCCTCATAAACCTTTATCCAGTGTAATCACAGTCCTTAGGTTAGAACTCATTCAAATGATGTCAAATTGTCTCGCAAAACTCTGCTGCGCATTTTCCAGTATGGTCCACTTACCAAACTGCACAAAACACTTTAATGGGCAACCATGCCTACTTGTTGTAATGATAAAATTCAACAATATTTTACAATTGACAATTTGATTGCTGCTTAGTTCTTCATGCGTGGTGTATGGCGATGATTATTGGTTAATGAGTTTAAAGATTTTAGTGGTCACAACTTCAAAAATATTTGGATAAAAATAATGGCTGAGATAATCCCAGCTGTGATAGACAGCCCATAGTCATACTGTGGCTTTTTACTTTGTCCTGGCTGCAATTATGTGCAATGTCACCACTTTGCAATGGAAGAAGACTTCAGCAATGCAAGCTTGGATATACTAGATGTGAGCAAAGCATCTAGGATCAGTGCCAAAGATACACTATAAAAGTCATCCTGTTGGGTTCTTTTACACATCAAATTTATAGTGTGTAGGGGCTTAGTAATACATAGCTTAAAACTGGTATCTCATGCTGATGTCACTGCAAATATTAGTGACATCATTGTCACTAATCCACACCTATGGATTGCGCTTTGGAGATTCCACACTGATTTACATATCATCGAGCACTCCTTTGCACAACATAAGACAGTCGTGGAATTTCATTGAGTAAATCCCTTATTCTGTGTGAATTGTTTGGCAGTTTTCGAGGCTTCATTTTCTGTGAACCCTCTAATTATCTGTAAAGCTCCTCTTAACATTCTGAAGGCTTTTCCTGGTGTAGTGGCAGATTGTCACCTACTTCCTGTGCCTCTGTGAGGGGAGGGGGGCAGGTTCTAGCTCTTGTGCCCGGTAGTGTAAACACAACTTCCACATCTAATGTGATCTTTTAGTATGAAGCAAGGAGTCACTGGGGGTCTCTTCCAGAACTTGGCATTTCATTGCATTTAATGCTGGGATTTTGTAGGTAAAATTGGTAAAAATTATGTACAGTGCTGTGTAAGGACTTTATTGTAAGTTTGGCATATACAGTATGGCATCTATAAAACTTACGAATGTCTGTTGTTTCAAAAAGCAAAGACTTGTTTGTATGATCACCATTTACTCTATTAACCAAACCCACATGTGAAATAATAAGACGGTGACAACGTTTTGGTCTATCCAGGACCCTTGTCAAGTTGACACAAGTCTTCATAAGGGTCCGGGATGTACTGAAACGGTCACTTGCATTACACTTCATGTATGCGTTGGTTTGTTTCATCCATGTTGTTATGACTTTTTCTCTGCACCATTCAGACTGATCAGACTAGACTACAGGCAGAGTTGGACTTCATCCAAGGTCAACAACAAGAATTAGAGCAGCTAATAGAGCCCCTGGAGGTTGCTGCAGCTACCACCACTCCAGCACAACATCAAGGAGACCGGCAACGAGAAAACATGCATCATGTTGCACAGGTGAGGCCATTATGGATTAGAGATTTGCTGTATTTCAGGCAGATATGTCACATTGTCATAACAAGGCTCAATGTCATATCTAATGTAAAATAACAGGGCAGCTGCACTCTCATAATACATTTAATGAAAGTGATTTTAAACATTAAAAAAAAAAATCCGACAAAAAACCTTTGTAAATATGAGTGCATCTTTTACCCCAGAAAATATGGTATATACTATATTTAAATCCTCTCTCACAATTTGCAAGGCATTGGGTCAGGCATATTATGCAGTTCTTTGGGATTGGTTCACTAAATGAAGTACTGCACAATCTAGATGCAGATGATAATTCTTCAATCTTCTTAGCCCCTTGAGTAATTTTTCCACTTCGTCTTGAGTTGAGATTCCTCTATATATTCTATGGCGTGCTATGGAATTGACATTGGGTCCGGCTCTGAAATCCTCATTTTGTACACACACTTTGGAACTTTTTTTTTTTTTTAATAGTGCCAAGTTGTATTGAAAGTATTTCTTTCTTCTTCATTATGTATGTGTGTGTGTGTGTGTGTGTGTGTGTGTGTGTGTGTGTGTGTGTGTGTGTGTGTGTGTGTGTGTGTGTGTGTGTGTGTGTGTGTGTGTGTTACATTTATATTGAGAAGCTCCTGTTGAGTAGGGCTGTAGTTATATAATGTATCTCCCACTTTTAAGTGAAGAACACCACCTGTTCCTTATAATGTGGTTATTGAAAAATCTTTTTATTTCAGAGCCTTGATTCTCAACTTCGTCAGATGACTGATGACTTGTGCAAAATTATTGAACACTTGAATACAAACAATGCTGGGTCACAAGCAACAGATCCAGTTAATACTGTGGCACGTGTTTTATCAGCTCACATGGACACATTAAAATGGGTTGACCAGAACACTGCATTACTAACTCAAAAGATTGACGATCTTTCTCGTGTATCAGACGCCAAAATTAGGGATTAGAATGCACTTTTTTAAGGTAATAAATATTTTATCATTTTTTGTTTTGCACAATTTCTGTCAGTAGCTCAGCTTGTACATAGACCAGGAATTAGAAAACTGTGTTCATTTTGATTATCAGTGTCAAATGTGTAATCATTAGTAATGTACTGTAAAAGATGTTGAGGATAATCGTCTGCATACTAGTTTAAAGTAAATGTGTTTGTTCTGTATTATGTTAATTTGTTTTATATATGCTATTTGTACAAAGTTTAGTAATATATAAATTGTATATATCCCAATTTGTCTGGGGTTAGGTAAAACACTAAGAATAGAAATTTTTTTATAAGCTGGCTAATTTTCTGGAAGTTAAAAAAGTCATTTTTTAAGTTAAAAAAAATGCTTTGAACAAGAAAAAAGCTGGCAGGCAGAGCTTGTGTTTTTTGAGGTTTTGATGTGTGAAACAAGTACAGTACAAAATAAATTTTTGAAGTTTACCTGGGCCATAAACTGCTACCTTGGTGCTCTTAAATATTTATGTATGGATTAGTCAGAAATGTTCGAGATTGAGTGACAAGACAAAATCGGCAACTTTACCCCAATATTCGATCACCATCGCTAATGTTTACCAGATGTTCAGTCACCGTCGCTAATGCTGTTCCAATATTGGATTTAATGAAAGTTGTTGAAGATGCTGTAGTTGGGTAATGATGCATTAGGTTCAGGGATAAATTGCAGAGTTGAAATATCTATCAAACTGATGAGTGGATCTAATAATAATATTAAATGTGAATGTTCAAAAAGCTTTTGATATAGGTGGTGAAACTTTGAACACTATGAAAATATTAAAAAGTTGTAAATGCAAATTTATAGTTAAATTAGAAAATGGGCTGAAATGAGAAATATCATTGTAGTGAAAGTCCATGGGACAAAACATTAGAACAGATACTGGGTTGGGATTTAGTATGGTGCGGTTCAATATGATTTAGTGTGCCCCCTTCCTCAGTGGGTGGTTCCTTGATGCAGGTAGGAAGGGGTAGTTTCTGCTCCTCCTGTGTGCTGTGATGGTGAACAAGCAAAATACACTGCCGTGTTTTTGCCATACATGGAGATCCATGCATTCCTCCTATGTTCCTTCGTCTGGTAGAACTGAGCCTACCCAGTGGCTGCAGCCCTTGGAGAGCAATATGCTTCTTTGGCGAGGGTACAGGTAAAAAAAAAGGAAGTCGAGTGTGACCAACTTGAGCCAATTAACTTGTCTAATTGGCTCTCCTCATTAGGCATGCTGTCCCCCGTTGTCACTGGTGATTCCCGTGTGTATAGGGGATATGAAACTCATGGAGTCTCATTTTTTAAACCTGTTATTTTCTGGGTCACCTCACGTTGCTTACATCTGAGTTAAATGCTCAAAAGCCCCCTCACCTTAGTTATATTCTGTACTTGCTTGGGAGCTGATAAAATATACTCTCTTGTTCCATCTAAGCTCAATTATAGCTGTCCTGCATAGTCCTCTTGTCTGTTGACCCTTCTTATGCCCCGTACCATACCAGTTTATGCCTCGGCTCTGGTACCTTTCATTTGTCCGCAGCCCAGAGCTTGTATGTTGAATCCACCATCCTGTCTCTACAGGATCATTGTGATCGTTACTGCTTTCATTACATTGCAGAGGGTCTGTAACATCTGCGCTACTGCTTCTATCATGCTTTGACCACTGCTCCTCAGGATGGACTTATTTCCTGCACGTATGGTCCAGACCATACTTGCCATGCAGTCCATATGGACAATTTATTATGGTCTGGGTCAGACCATACTATATTGTAGTCTATGAAAGAATTGCATAAAAAAAACATATAATAAAGGATATTATTATTTAGTGCTGTACACTAGAAGGCACTTGAATTGGCTAATTTTCAACTTATGATGTTTTATTTAACCTAAATGTGATATAGTATTTGAGTACTTAGTATTATATAATGCCAATAATTTTATTTTATATATTTCAGTTTCCTGTCGCCAATAAAGATGTCGAAAGCTGAATTAATTTATGTATCAGTATATGCAAAACCTGAGAGTTTACTTACCATGTAGACAGAGCCAAAATTTTGTTTGTGCCCTTTGTTAAACTGGGAGCTCAGCAGGAAGTCCTGTCCTTGTCGACCTACTCATGGTCCCCAGAGTGCTTGGTCCCTGAGCAAAGAGTAATGCCAGTTCATAAAAAGAGGTGAGACAGCTGGCAAACAATTACAGACCAATATCGAATCTACCGATACTATAAAAAATATTTAAAAATATTATTTACAAACAGCTCTACTCCTACCTTGTAAAATTCAATATATTAAGTCCCTGCCAGTTTGGCTTCCGTTCCCAAAAGGAGTACCGCTGTTGCCATTATTAGTCTGCTTGATATAGTCTATGCAGCCCTTGACAAAAATGAGTTCCCAATTGGCCTCTCCATTGACCTGGCCTTTGATACTGTCAACCATAACTACCTCTTACATAAACTTCACCACTACGGAATCTGAGGCATTGCTCTGAACTATATTCCATCCTATCTAAATATGAAGCCATCGGTGACATAACCTCCCCCATTCTACCATTAACTGTAAGAGGGCCACTGGGAAACATCTTAGGACCTCTCCTTTTCTTACATAAATGGTTTGCAAAATGTCTAACATTCTTGAACCTATACTATATGCTGACGATACTATGTTCATCTATTCAGAACCCATCCACCACACACTAAATAGTATTGTTAATAACGGATTAAAAAAGTCCATTCATGGCTGTCGCCCAAAAAACTCTCACTAAGCATAAAAGACCGACTACATTTTATTTGGAAGTAAATCATCAAATCAAATTCATCTTCAAGTAGACAATGTTAACATTTTTATTAAAACTGAAGGAAAGTTCCTTAGCCACACTGACAAGAGGCTAAACTTCAGCACCCACATACTGTACAACGCATAGTCAGAAAAGTCTCAAAAACGGTTGATATACACTCAAAAGTCCAATATTATGTTCCCTACTCTGCTCTCCTCTCACTATATTACTCTCTGATCTACCACAATCTTGCATATGGTATCTGTGCATGAGGTTCAACCATTGCAAATTCCCTGAATTCAGCAAAAATATGCTATCAGAACTATAACAAACTCTCTTCCGACAACACACGGCCCCTGTTTAGGTCCCTAAACATGTGAACGTCCCAAAACAGGAAAAATTACCTTGAAAGTTCATTTTCACATTTTTATTTATGGTCTGACGCCTAGAAGCATTTCCCAAGAGACTTCTCACATTTTCAAAGATAAATTTTTTGCACTATTTGCATATATTTGTTTTTGGGTGAGGTGATATGACATGAATGTTTTTGCGTGAGGTGATAGACCACCTGTTCTATATCTCGCCCAAAAACAAATATAAGCATGAAACGCAGTACATAAAAATTTGTCTTTGAAATGTGAGAAGTCTTCTGCGAAACACTTCTAGGCGTCAGACCATAAATAAAAATGTGAAAATGAACTTTTGGAGAGTTAATTTTTCAATTACCCTTGACAGTGAAGAAAAACGTGAGAAATATTGAGAAGAATCGTGTTAGAATCACTAATCTTACCCTTTCGGTCATATTCAACAACACACATATATATATGGGAATAAAGAACATAAGAATGGAAGTAACTGCAGAAGGCCTATTGGCCCTTAACTCCTCTTGCTGCTTCTCTGTTGGTTCGGGGTCTTGAAGTGGGTAGAATATAGTTGTGCATTAATTCGCTGTTGATTGCTGGTGTTGACTTTTTGATGTGTAGTGCTTCGCCGATGTCGAGTCTCCTGCTGTCACTGTATTTATTGATGATTTCTGTGTTGCGTGTTAAGATTTCTCTGGTGATGGTCTGGTTATGAGAAGAGATTATATGTTCCTTGATGGAGTCCTGTTGTTTGTGCATAGTTAATCTCCTAGAAAGAGACTTTGTTTTGCCTATATACTGAGTTCTTTGGGGCTTACAGTCCTCAAGCGGGCATATGAAGGCATAGACGACGTTGGTTTCCTTCAGGGCGCTCTGTTTTTGTTTTTTGTAGTAAATTGTCCATGGTATTTTCTGATTTTTGTCTGTACGGGTAACGTTCCCCTCAATAATGTCTTTCAGGACCCTTTCCTCCGTTTTATGAGCCATCGAAAAGAAGTTTCTGTAAAACAGTCTAATAGGGGGTATAAATGTTGTTAGTTGACTCTTCGGAGGTTGCATGGCGTCATTAAAAAAAAGGTAAAAGCCATGCAACCTCCGAATAGTCAAGAGTTCCTTGATGGAACGGTTCCATCAAGGAACATGTAATCTTCTCACAACCAGACCATCACCAGAGAAATCTTTAAAAAAAAAAAAAATCAAATGTTTATTCAGGTAAAGTACATACAAGAGGTTATACAAAAATTGATAGATTTCTAGATAGAGCTAATACATACAGTGCCTAAAGCCACTATTACACAAAACGTTTCGGGCAGGAAAAACATTAAAGACTAAAACTTAATACTAATTGGGATTAAAGTATAAAATGTGTTGAGAACAAATAAAAATAAAAAAGGGGGGAACATGGCAGAAAAAACGAACAAACAACAAATCTTAAAAAACAACACAAATTATCGATAGATACAGCGATAGCAGGCGGCTCGAAACCTGCGAGGCACTACACATCAAAAAATCAACACCAGCAATTAACAGCCAATTAATGTACAACTATATTCTACCCACTTTAGACTGAACCAATATAGAAGCATCAAGAGGAAACATCATGGGCCAATAGGCCTTCTGCAGTTACTTCCATTCTTATGCTTTTATACCCATTGGTTCGTGTTCTGTCATGTGTAAATGTCAATCACTTCACCCAAAACTTTTGTACCATATCACCTTACCCAAATGCGAGTATAAGTATGGATGTATTATGTGTTTTTACAGATTACAGTTGTGTGTTTAAACTAAAGTCTTTGAAAATGTAATAAGTTATTATGAAACGCGTTCAGGCGTCAGACTAGAAATAAAAATGAATTTTGGAGAATTGATTTTTCAATTACCATTGACAGTGAAAAGAAACATAAGAAATATTGAGAAAATTCGTGTTAGAATTATTAATCTTACCTTTTCGGTCATATTCAACATGTTTACAAGACTGCTGAGTTTTATTTATATATATATATATATATATATATATATATATATATATATATATATATATATATATATATATATATATATATATATATATATATATATATATATATATATATATATATATATATACACTGGCTGCCTGTCCCCCAACAAAATGAATTAAGTGTATATAAATGCACAAAACGCATACTTAAATGTATGATGTTATATGGTACAGATACATTTATTCTAACGACACGCGGCTAGTAAGCTGTTTACACAGGTTAATTATGGCGTGATATATGTGATACATTAAATGAGATAACATCACAGAGTTTTGAACGAGTCTCGACCTGATGGTGAACTTTCGCGTCGACGCCTCACATCCGCGGAGGGATACACACACTCAAATTATTACGAATTTAGAGCTGCTAATGGATTTCAGCGTTTAACTAATCTCGTAATTTCCGAAAACCCCACAAAAATATAATTTTTTAAAATAAAAAGTACCTTTGTGAATGGATTTAAGATAACGAACCACGAAATAAGATAAGGAACTACTTTCACTCCTCGGCGGAAGGTCTTTTGGCGGGAAGAGTGCGCGTCGCCGGCAGTTCAATATCGTCAGTAACAAGTGTGCAGTGAGCGAGGCAGCAGCCACACACCTCCTCCTCCGCCACATTAACCCGCTGTGCTCCCCGCCGTGCTTTATAACACTACTTACACCAGTAATACTTACCTTCCACATAACAAAATCTATCATTTATAATCTAATTCAACAGCGAGTTGACCGTGGAATAAACGTGCTCAAATATCGTGAATTCGATTCAACTTTTCAACAACTTATTCCTAACTACAGTAAAAGTGGAGGGGCTTAGGGGCCAAATGGTTGACGGAAAAATGGTGTCAGAGACGCTGAAAAATATGTACCCGTCTCAGCTGCCGACTTTAAAAATGGCCAAGAGTAACTTGCGGCTGCTGGCGTATATAGTGCTATACCTCATCTTCCTGGTGCTGGGGGCGGCGATCTTCTCGGCCATCGAGGCCCCAGATGAGATCGAGATGATGCGAGCCATCCGTCGACGCCGCAGCAAGTTCCTGCTCGACTTCCCGTGCATATCAGGTACGGTGCTCACGGCTTGTCACACACCACCCCGGGTCACGGGTCGGGTTGGAGCACGGGCCCTGTCCGGGTCACGGGTCGGGTTGGAGCACGGGTCCTGTCCGGGTCACGGGTCAGCCTGGATGACGGGTTCTGTCCGGGTCACGGGTCGGGTTGGGTGGTGGGTACTACTGTCTGGGGGTTACGGGTCAGCCCGGATGACGGGTCTTGTCCAGGTCACGGGTCAGCCTGGATGACGGGTTCTGTCCGGGTCACGGGTCGGGTTGGGTGGTGGGTACTACTGTCTGGGGGTTACGGGTCAGCCCGGATGACGGGTCTTGTCCAGGTCACAGGTCAGCCTGGATGACGGGTTCTGTCCGGGTCACGGGTCGGGTTGGGTGGTGGGTACTACTGTCTGGGGGTTACGGGTCAGCCCGGATGACGGGTGTTGTCCAGGTCACGGATCAGCCTGGATGACGGGTTCTGTCCGGGTCATGGGTCGGGTTGGGTGGTGGGTACTACCCGCCAAACACACACCGAAACTACGACGTTGGTACAACGTTCCAACAAGTTTTAACACCACCTAACCAGTTATAACAACCAATATAGCAAGTTGTAGCAACGTTCAAATACGTCATAAACACGTTAAGCTAAGATGTAACAACTTTATTACAAGTTGTAACAAGCGGAAAATAGAGACAGTTTCGGTTTGTGTTTCCAGGGTACTGTCTGGGGGTTACGGGTCAGCCCGGATGACGGGTCTTGTCCAGGTCACAGGTCAGCCTGGATGACGGGTTCTGTCCGGGTCACGGGTCGGGTTGGGTGGTGGGTACTACTGTCTGGGGGTTACGGGTCAGCCCGGATGACGGGTCTTGTCCAGGTCACGTGTCAGCCTGGAGTACGGGTCCTGTCCGGGTCACGGGTCGGGTTGGGTGGTGGGTACTACTGTCTGGGTCACGGGTCAGCCTGGAGCACGGGTCCTGTCCGGGTCACGGGTCAGCCTAGATGACGGGTTCTGTCTGGATCAGCCTGGATGACGGGTTCTGTCCGGGTCACGGGTCGAGCTGGATGACGGGTCCTGTCCGGGTCACGGGTCAGCCTGGAGCACGGGTCCTGTTCGGGTCACGGGTCGAGCTGGATGACAAGTCTTGTCCGGGTCACGGGTCAGCCTGGATGACGGGTCCTGTCTGGGTCACGGATCAGCCTGGATGACGGGTCCTGTTCGGGTCACGGGTCAGCCTGGATGACGGGACCTGTCCGGGTCACGGGTCAGCCTGGAGCACGGGTCCTGTCCGGGCTACGGGTCGAGCTGGATGACGGGTCCTGTCCGGGTCACGGGACGGGCTGACCCAGCAAGTGTGAAGTAAAGATCATGTCAAACGTGGACAGTAAGTGTGACGGATGTAGCGAGACAGTTCAGTAGTCAACACAGACAGGCCGTCACCGGAAACACAATCTCCCGTCCAGTTTTAGATTAACACAGCGCGTATGTGTTGTATCTGAAGTTCAACTCTGCCTCCGTCATCTTCAGATGATTTCGGGGCTTCGCGTACCCGCGGCCCGGTCCTCGACCAGGGGTTTTCGTTGATTTCCCTCGCTGATTTTCACCGTCAAACGCCCCAGGTTATTACCAAGCTTTCACGTGATTTCATTCTGAGCTTTAAGAACAGTATTGATTTTTTTCTGTAGTTCCTTGATGTATATTTCTTCCCTAGTTTCCCCTCCACAAGGAAACCTGTAGAGTGTAAAGTTTGGAAAAAGATATTTTAAACGCGAAGGTCACGTAAAATAAAAATATATTACAGATGTTTTTTGTATGTTTTTTACCAGGAATTCTTGTTACACGAGATCGTTCAGTATATATATTCTCCGCCATTTTATGATTTGATATATTTTCTATATGCAGTTGAACTATAGTTTAATTGTCTATTGGTGCTAGTGTGTGGTAGCCATCTAATTGTATTCACCTAATTGGGCTTGAAGGGTTGAGCTTCGGCTCTTTGGTACCATCTTTCAACTCTCAGTTAACAGTTTTACAGGTTCTTGAGCCTTTTGGGCTGTATATCTTCATTTGAAACCGTGTATGGAGTCTGCCTCCACCACACCATTGCTTAATGCTTTCCATTTATTAACTACCCTGACACTGAACAATTGCTTTCTAACATCTCTGTGGCTCATTTGCGTACTCAGTTTCCACCTGTGTCCCTTTGTGCAAGTACCACCTGTGTAAAAGTCTTTATCAATTATTTATTTATCCCTATCAATTCCTATTTATAGGTGGTAATCATGTCTCCCCTAAAGGCAGTTCTGATGTTAGCCAGCCTCGCATACGCTGTAGCGGATATTTTTTTGGTGTTGGCTTCAGGAGACAGATTCGATGTGATATCAACCTTTAGATCCTTGTCTCTGCCCGTTTATTGGTGGATTTCATCTCCCATTCGGTACCCTGTGTCTGGTCTTCTGCTTTCTCCACCTAGTTTTATTTACTTGAGTTAAATTCAAGTAGCCATTTGTTAGACTGTATACTATCAGTTTGTCCCGATCATCTTTTAACCTTTTACTGTCTTCCTCTGTCTTAATCCTCCTCATAATTTTCGCATCAGCATACATTGAGAGGACTTAGTCTATTCCCTCCGGAAGATCGTTTACATGAATCAGAAAAAGGATAGGTCCAAGGACTGAACCCTGTGGGACTCCTCTAGTGAGGCCTCATCCCTCAGTGACTCTGTCTTCTGTTGCTTAGATACTCCCTTATCCACCGAGATACTCCCTTATCCACCGAGATACTCCCTTATCCACCGGGGTATTTTCCTTGTCACTCCTGCCTGCTTCTCCAACTCTTGCACTAGTCACTTTGGAGTACTGTGTCCAGGGACGGGTTTATAAGGGGAGCAATTGCCCCGGCGCCTCCTGCCCGAGGGCTCGCCCCCAAGACTTCCTTTCTTTATTTTTTTTTAATAATTGTGATTAGTTTTAAACTTTTATTTATTGATCATGGATAGAAACAGTTACATCTTCTCTCCTTTCATCTCAGATAGCTATTCCGTGATGTTGTCCTCTCATCTCATACACCTATTCCCTGTTGTTGTTGTTGTAACGATTTTTCTTTCCTTAATCCTCTCTGATCATTTCTTTTGATATTTTGATACTCATCCACTACATTTTGACTAACTCACTACACCTTACTCACTTCCATCATCATCGATTTTTCCTTTGTTGTCAATGATGATGTTGTTGTTGTGTCAGTTTTCCAAAAGTTTTTTTAATTTTTTCCAACTTCCTGCAACAACCCTTACCTGGTGCGGCTGAACCACATGTTCAATCCTGCAATGTTTTGCAATGTTGCAGGATTGCTCGTGCGGTGACTCAGTCGCACTTTTCCCTACAAAACTAAACTTGATAACTTGTTACAAGAATGTAACAACTCTTGTATATATCTCAAAAAAAAAAAAAAAAAAAAAACTTCTTTCTTATTCTGTTGCTAGGCCGTTATTTATAATAATAATAATAATAATTTATTTAGGAACAGTACATACATAGTTGCAGCGTTACAGTACAAACATTCTGTTAGATTTAAAGATAGAGGTAGTACATACAATACCTAAAGCCACTAGTACGCATAGCGTTTTGGGCATTTAGTGCGAGTACTATAATTAATATCTTATACAGCATTATAAAACCAAACACTTAGCAGATATATGCATCATTTAATAAGGGAAATAAAGGCATTACAACTCTTCATACCTTATCTGATCACCAGCAATTTATACCACTTTAGCTTATATTACAAACTGAAAAATGTAGTCAGTTATTCTCAGTCAATAAAATTGAAAACAATTAAATTAGACGTGTTTTCTTCAGAACCTAGCATATTTTTTCGAACATATACGGTTTATCACCATTGTAATTCACTTTTTTATTTGTCACGTAATTTAATTTTAATGTTGAGGGCTCCCTGAATTTAAAGTGCTCCAATCACCCCCAAGGTATAAATCCGGCCCAGATGGTGTCAAAGGCTGCCTGGCAATCCAAAACATGTGTAGTCTGTCTACCCTTCTCTTTGTTGTGAAATATTTGTCACTTTATAGAAATCTGTTAAACCTGTGAAGCAAGATTTACTATCCCAGAACCCATGTTGTGATGTGTTACAACGTTCCTTCTCTCTAGATATTCTACTAGTTTTTCTCACTATCATCTCTATCACCTTGCATAGTTTGCAAGTTAGGACACCGGCCTGTAGTTCAGTATCTCCTATCTGTCTCCCTGTATATTGAGACTACATTAGCTGTCTTTCAACTTTTTGGTAGTTCTCTTGTTACCAGTAACCTATTATATACCATACCATACGCGGTGACTCAGTCGCACTTTTCCCTACAAAAACTAAACTTCTTTCTTATTCTGTTGCTAGGCTGTTATTTAGTGTGAGTACTATAATTAATATCTTACACAGCATTATAAAACCAAACACTTAGCAGATATGTTGAGGGTCCCCTGAATTTAAAGTGCTCCAATCACTCCCCAAGGTATAAATCCGGCCCATAGAGAGCGGCACACATAGGGTTTCTGCGCCCAATGTATGTATTAGTATTCATGGTGAGATTCCGTCTCCGCTTACAGCCTTTGTCACATCCGCTTCCAGCAGATTCTTCCCCGCCTCACCACCGGTGTTATGGCCTCACTTAGTAACCGGGTTGTTTACTTATCAAACTGTATATGGGGGCTTTAATGCCTCTTCGTATTCGATCCCACCCCGAGTCATAAGTAAGTTATCAAGAACAGCAAGTAATAGTCAATCTAAAGGAAAAGAAGGTAAACAATACTAAACAGAACCATCAACACGTGTACTTTTTAACGATAAACACATGACATAACACTGCAGATGTCACTTCGCACAGGACATTATAAAACTTCTGTAATCTTCTTTTCCGGCGAGTCCACTTCTATCTTCTATCGTACACCATTCAAGGTTCTCTCCCTGAGTCTGTCTTCTATGGTTCTCACACCGGGGAGTTCACCTTTTTCAGTAAATCATGGGCCAGTCCTACACAGTATCGTCACGGTGCCAAAAACCACTTCTACTCTCCAGCAACACGCTAGCAGGGGTCTCCAGCAACACGCTAGCAGGGGTCTCCAGCAACACGCTAGCAGGGGTCTCCAGCAACACGCTAGCAGGGGTCTCCAGCAACACGCTAGCAGGGGTCTCCAGCAACACGCTAGCAGGGGTCTCCAGTAACACACTGGCAGAGGTCTCCAACAACACACTGGCAGACTTCCACACAGGCTTATAACAAGCCTTAACAGACGGACAGTACTTCCATCTCATAACTCAACTATGCCATCCTGGGGTACGCCCCTCAGGAGGGCCCTGTACACCCCTCAGGAGGGCCATGTGCGCCCCTCAGGAGGGCCATGTGCGCCCTTCAGGAGGGCCCTGTACGCCTCCCATGAAGGGCCCCACTTGTGAGGGTCTACAATGCCCTGACCAGCATAGTGAAGGCTTGTAACCATTCCACGCTTATAAAACGCCTTTTCCTTGAACATTTTCTTGTCATTTACAGTCTCTTGATCTGTTCCTAGATGGGACGAAATCCGGTGGCTTCTCCGTTGTTTATGCTAACTAAACCCCTATGTGCCGCATGGCTCCTGAGACTAGCATCTTCATGGCATAGCTTCATGCAACTTAGTAGGCTTTTGTTAGCTAATTTTTAACCCTTTATCAATGTGGTTGACTTTTCCAGTGGCAATGGAGTCTTTTAACCCGGTGCATCCGGCGGTGATCCAAATCGATGATTGGCTGTTTCTCATCTTCAGCAACCTTAGGACAGTCGAAATGCTGCTGAGTACGCAGCCATAATGTTACCTCGAATGAACTTGCAAACATCACTGCGGCAGAGACCATTCATGCTAGTTCTATTCCACATAAAGGGATTTCTACCCATTCATTCATTCATTCCAGCATCCGCGACCATTGGCAAGGTCGATGAGCTGGCATTACCGGCAACACTGCTCACTCTTAAAGGTGAGCAGTCTCCATGGCCTTCCTCCTACCACCATAATAGGCGATGGGACACTACGCTGACTTGTGTGTGTGCCTTGACCACACGCACTTTACCCGTGGGCATTTAATGGTGTGACGCCCTACTCCTCATTGTCGGAACTGCATTGTGCAATTTACAGTCACGCGCCTCCTTTATGAATGTTCGGATTTTTAGGAGGATCGTAAAGTCTTGCTTTTTAAGTGTAACTGCTAGATGCTGGATCAGGCTGCTGGAACCACTAATAGGTGGTACCACGATCAGCTGGAACCACTAACTGCTGGGACCACTAACAGGTGATATCACTAACTGCTGGAACCACTAACAGGTGGTTCCACTAACTGCTGGAACCACTAACAGGTGGTACCACTAACTGCTGGAACCACTAACAGGTGGTACCACTAACTGCTAGAACCACTAACAGATGGTATCACTAACTGCTGGAACCACGTGCAGGTGGAACCACTAACTGCTAGAACCACTAACAGCTGGAACCACTAACAGCTGGAACCACTAACAGCTGGTACCACTAACTGCTGAAACCATTAACAGGTGATACCACTAACCGAGACCAGGCTTTTGTATACCGAGACCAGTTTCCAGGAGTTCTGTGGAATACATAGAGAATTCTGGAGAATATCCAGAGTTTACTTATCTGGAGTATATCTGGAGTGGGTTTGGGAGTTATTCTTCCCATGCCCGGCGAGGCTTGTAACCCCTTGATCTAGAAGGCTGTTGCTTGGGGCGGCCCGCAAGTCCACATACCTATTACCACCTACCTGTCTTTGTATAGGTATTTGGACCCGCCTCTCAACTGTCAATCAACCGGTGCACAGATTCCTGAGCCCATTGGGCTTTGTTATATATACATTTGAAACTGTGTATGGAGTCAGCCTCCACCGCATCACTTCCTAATGCATTCTATTGTGTTTCTATCCGTGTTTCTTGACTTGAGTCCTTGTGGTTGGTGTTTGTGATCCGTGTTTGTGTTTTGTTTGTAATTTATGTTAGGAATTCGTGTTTGGAATTCAGCGTTTCATGTAATGATATGATGAAGAATATTATTTTGAATAATATTAATTATGTGAGATTGTTCGAGTTACCTTCATGCATATAGCATAGGTCTATTTAATTAGGTTCCGATTAAAAAAAAAATCCTTTGGGTTTAAGAAATATTTTCCTATGTTTAAGACATGTCTTTGTTAATGGCAGACGCAATGCTCACAGGCTAACGTTCCCGGCTGAATAGAACACCTGGCCTGAAGTCACTTGTTTAGGGTTGGGGGGAAACTAGTTAAACATACTCTCATTCTATTTGTCTGGTTCTTAACAGGCACAACAAACACCAAATAATTATTATTAACACTATATACAAAGTACATGGACTTAACATAACATTGGTCCGTTAGAGGAGGGGTTTTCAGACGGTGGATTCCGTTCCATTAGCGTGTCGCAAAATAAAATGGGTCGCGAGAAACAGACAAAAATTCAATAGGAAAATAAGCAAGTGAGAACGACAATCTCATTCGTACTCATTACTCATCATTGTAATATAAGAGGCTGATATTGCGCTTGTTGCCAGGCGATTGGCGATGAATTGTTGCATCTTAGTCGTTCATTTACACTGAAGAATTATTTTTAACAATTAATTTGATAGTAATTTTGATTAAAGTTAACAAGAAAATTTTCCAGATTTAAATAAAAAATCTATCTTAATGCTATTACCTTTTACTGTGTGAACTACATTTTCCACGCTAACTCAATTACAAACGAAAGATAGAAACTTGGTCAACACTGCGCTGAGATGTGTGTAGCATTGTCTTCCTGTGTCCCAAATTATCACGAACTACTTACGAACAAACAAGCATATCCTTCTCATTATGTGAAAACTTAAACAATTTTACTGTGTCTTCTTTTGCTGGAATTTCATGCAAAATGTTTGTTTTTCTTTTTCTATATTCTTTCTTAAAATACAAATGCGTAATTTATTAGAAAAGGTTCCATGTATAAGTATCTATTTACCATGTGACGATGATAAGTAAAGGAACATAATTCACAAATATTGTGTTTGATTTATTACACATAAGCTTACTGGGCCTCAGTACACATATAGCCTACAGGGCCTCAGTGCACATATAGCCTACTGGGCCTCAGTACACATATAGCCTACTGGGCCTCAGTACACATATAGCCTACTGGGACTCAGTACACATATAGCCTACTGGGCCTCAGTACACATATAGCCTACTGGGCCTCAGTACACATATAGCCTACTGGGCCTCAGTACACATATAGCCTACTGGGTCTCAGTACACATATAGCCTACTGGGCCTCAGTGCAAACAAGTTTGAAAAACACTAACTTAGACCACAGCTAGATACACGTTGTGGAAATTTCCACCACATAGAGATTATAAATCCAATATCATATATATTAATGTATATACAATAGCCAAACCACATGTTCTCTTCAGAACAAAGCTACCTATGGGGGCCGGCAACCACAACAGATTGGCGACTCAACAATGACGTCACATCTTTATAATGGAATTAATCACATGAGAAAAATATTATATCATCAAATTACTCCTAGCTTAATTAAACTCTAACTGAATGCAGTAAATAAACTCTTAACTCAAAACTAATAGTTTGATAATAGAGTAGAAATAATAGAGTAGAACAAATAATAGAGTAGAGCATACTCTACTATTATATACTCTACTCTCTCTATTATATACTATACTCTCTATTATATACTCTACATATTATTAAAAATAATAGAGTAGAACAGAATAATCCGAAATCATACCCCTACCCAGCCCGTTCACATCTGGGAGGAGACAGCAAGCCGCCTGAGGAACGCCAAACGGGCAATGTTTACAGACGCCAGCTCACTTGTTCCCATCCACCAGAGCAGGGACAACTTCAGACTTGCATTTAATTATATGGATGGTGAAATAAAAAGAAACTGTTCATGACTTTTGTGAGACCAAAATTAAAATATGCAGCAGTTGTATGGTTGGCAAAATTTAAAATTTGTAACTAGACTTAGTTAATTACACTTTGGTAATTACTTGTTCAGCATCCGCCAGAGCGGGTACTCTGTGTAAACACTAGAAGTGGTCGTGTATTGTGTTATAGACTGAAAATCAACGCCAAACACGGCACAAAAATATATAATCAGTGTTCACACCTATTATGTACATATTAAGGTGTCGAACACAATCTTGATCAAAGGAACATTATCTTAATCTGAATAAATAAACCATATCAAGTTGTACAAGTGAAGTAAGGAGTTACTGCTCCACGATCTAGCAGACGCCACTAGCAGTCTAGCAGGCGCCACAAGTAGTCTAGCAGTCTAACAGACGCCACTGGCAGTCTAGCAAACGCCACAGTGTCTAGCAGGCGCCACTAGCAGTCTAGCAGGCGCCACAAGTAGTCTAGCAGTCTAACGGACGCCACTGGCAGTCTAGCAAACGCCACCGTGTCTATAGCAGGCGCCACTAGCAGTCTAGCAGACACCATTATTAGTCTAGCAGTCTAACAGACGCCACTGGCAGTCTAGCAAACGCCACCTTGTCTATAGCAGGCGCCACTAGCAGTCTAGCAGACACCATTATTAGTCTAGCAGTCTAACAGACGCCACTGGCAGTCTAGCAAACGCCACCTTGTCTATAGCAGGCGCCACTAGCAGTCTAGCAGACACCATTATTAGTCTAGCAGTCTAACAGACGCCACTGGTAGTCTAGCAAACGCCACCTTGTCTAGCAGACGTCACCAACCGTTTAACTGTCTAGCAGACGCCACTAACAGATTAGCAGTCTAGCAGGCGCCACTAGCAGACACCACCGTATCACTAATCCTGGCATCCAGCAAGGCTACTCCCATAATCACCACTTTACAACAAAATATGGCGGGCCTTGTTCACGTCGAGAGGGAACACAAGAGCCTGGCAACCGATTGGCCAATTTAGGTGATTGTGTCATTAACCATTTCCCTTACAGCTGGTGGTCGTTACAACGCAGGGCAAGGCCCAAAATTAATGTTATTAGATATTTATTATATTTGATTATCCCTGTCATTAAAATCCTTTTCTGAATGTATGTCATATATTGATTGTCAATTTTAATTAAACCTCATTAAATCTTAACAAAGTTAAGCAATAGTTATCAAGATTATTATTATTATTATCTTGTTACAATTATCATGGAATAACATTTACTTAAGGATAACAAATGTAATAATTCTTCTTTAACCTTATCATGCGAATGACATGATAATGATATTTAACAAAGTAACTATCAATTGATTGATAATGATGCAGGTAACCCAATCAAATTATTATTTTTAATAATAATAATAATTCAGTGTGTCGGGGGACAGGAAGCCAGAGTGTATGAATACATGTTTGGCTTTTATCGAGGTCCTCCCCCCCTCCCCCCCTCCCCCAAGGTCGAATTACAGGCCCCGCCCAGGATGCGACCCCACAACAAGCTGACTGACTCCTGAGTACCTAGTCACTGCTAGGTGAACAGAGGGGTCAGGTGAAAGGAAATGTGCCCAACCATTTCTGTCCCGTCCGGGATTCGAACCCGGAATTCTCGATTGTGCATCGAGAACGAACCCGACTATACTACCAGAACCCTTAATTATATTAAGGATTATACGTTCCTTAATACGACCCTTAATTATACGACCCTTAATTATACGTTCTGCTTATATTATATTATATTATGATTATAGGATTATATCATTGTTATTCATACCAATACACATTTCGAAACATATGCTAGAGCATATCTCAGAACTAGGCAGAGCTGAGGCAGGTATGTGAACTATATTGTATATTTTCATATTATTCTTAGCCATTTTTATCATCACTAAATGTGATAAACTTTACACAGGTAACTTGAGCAGCGAGAGGGGTCCTGTGTGGTGGTCCACCTCCACAGCTACACAGGTAACTTGAGCAGCGAGAGGGGTCCTGTGTGGTGGTCCACCTCCACAGCTACACAGGTAACTTGAGCAGCGAGAGGGGTCCTGTGTGGTGGTCCACCTCCACAGCTACACAGGTAACTTGAGCAGCGAGAGGGGTCCTGTGTGGTGGCCCACCTCCACAGCTACACAGGTAACTTGAGCAGCGAGAGGGGTCCTGTGTGGTGGTCCACCTCCACAGCTACACAGGTAACTTGAGCAGCGAGAGGGGTCCTGTGTGGTGGTCTACCTCCACAGCTACACAGGTAACTTGGCATCTACAGTCTGGACGTCAGACAACAGCTAAGCCCTTGTTTCGTTTTTTTAACCTTTGTTAGTGCTTGCCAGTTAATAATAATAATTGCATTAAGTTTAGATTAATACCACATACGTCTGACTATTATGTTTCTCTGATCATCAATGTTTTTAAGTCTCTATGGTCTTGACAAGGTCTTAAAGTTTCTATGGACTTGACAAACTCTTCGGTCTCTGAACTTTAGCAAAACAGAAAACACTGATATTCCCTATGCGGACGAGGAGTCACTATAACGTGGCTGAAATATGTTGACCAAACCACACACTAGAAAGTGAAGGGACGACGACGTTTCGGTCCGTCCTGGACCATTCTCAAGTCGATTGTCGATCGATTCACAATCGACTTGAGAATGGTCCAGGACGGACCGAAACGTCGTCCCTTCACTTTCTAGTGTGTGGTTTAATCAACTGATATCCCCCCCCCCCACAGTAATCAATAATTTTACGTAACCTTTGTTATATATATATATATATATATATATATATATATATATATATATATATATATATATATATATATATATATATATATATATATATATATATATATATATATATATATATATATATATATATATATATATCTTATCGCAGCTAGTACTGAGGATTCAACAGCCCTCATTTGACCTCGTTAGACCAGTGATTAACCTGGTCCCACCATCAGCGGGAAGTTAATCTATCCCATAACGACAGAACAGAAAGTGATCATCTTATCCCTCTCAAATTAACACCTACTTACCTAACAATCACAAAATAGGAACTTATTTTACAGGATCATTGATGTTCTCATCTGGATAGATGGAATGATGGCACTTTATAATCTCTTAATTCCTTTGATAATGTTTGGCAGCTCCGTAGCACAGTCAGTACTGACACACACACACACTCATGCATATTCGCGTGTTTTTCCCGGCCGGCTGCACGCATTCCCTCGTGTTCTTCCCGGCCGGCTGCACGCATTCTCGCGTGTTCTTCCCGGCCGGCTGCACGCATTTTTGCGAGATCCTCTCGGCCGGCTGCACGCATTCTCTCGTATTCTTCCCGGCCGGCTGCACGCATTTTTGCGTGTTCCTCTCGGCCGGCTGCACGCATTATCGCGTATTCTTCCTGGTCGGATACACACATACAAACACTCACAAATGCACAAGTACAGGAAGGCAGTGATGTGGTGGAGGCAGACTCCATACACAGTTTCAAGTGTAGATATGATAGAGCCCAGTAGGCTCAGGAACCTGTACACCAGTTGATTGACAGTTGAGAAGCGGGACCAAAGAGCCGGAGCTCAATCCCCGAAAGCTCAACAAGGTGAGTACCACTAGGTGAGTACACAGCCCTAGGAAGCAGCCCGTAGTAGCTGTCTCACTCCCAGGTATCTATTTACTGTTAGGTGAACAGAGGCATCAGGGTGGAAAAACTCTGTCCATTTGTTTCCGCCTCCGCTAGGAGATCGAACTCGGGCTCTTAGGATACGACCCCAGAGCGCTGTCCACTCAGCCGCGAGACTCACTGTGTATGTGTTCTCACCTATTTGTGCTTGCAGGGGTTGAGCTCTGGCTCTTTGGTCCCGCCTCTCAACTGTCAATCAACTGGTAACTGTGTGTGTGTGTGTGTGTGTGTGTGTGTGTGTGTGTGTGTGTGTGTGTGTGTGTGTGTGTGTGTGTGTGTGTGTGTGTGTGTGTGTGTGTGTGTGTATCCTATTATTTTGTTTTTATTAATTGTGCCTTCTGTATCGAGCAATTTAGCTCTTGGACCCCGGCTTTGGTATAATCGTTAGCCTAATATACTGACTACGGCCCTATTTTCTTTATCATATATATTCAGCTGTCGATTACACTCACACACCCCCAGAATACAGCCAACATCTAACTGCCCCAGATGCCCATTTACTGCTAGGTGAACAGAGGCATCAGGTGGAGGAAACTGTATATACGTGTGTTTGAAATTATAATCGGAGGGAATTCCTATGTTTCGGACGATAAATGCTTCATTTATGTCCGGAATTTTATTGCTTTGATTTCATCAATAAATTGGAAAAATTATTAGTTGAACATTTTTATTAGCTTGATTCTTCCATCAGAATGTCATACAATTTTGTCCCGAAGGACGAGTTTATTGAACACTATCATTCATGTGAGTGAACACACCGCCACGAAGGCAAAATCACTCATCCCGTGAGTGAATAATTTGTCATCTAACCGTAGCAAAATACTACATACAATTATGTAATGCCTATGACATGCAGTTACATAATAGTTTAGACTGTTCATTGATAATAGTGATATTGTATAATCCAATCCAACATTACACGATACAGCGCTGCAGGGGGGGGGGGGGGGGTTATCTTGAGATGATTTCGGGGCTTTTTTTAGTGTCCCCGCGGCCCGGTCCTCGACCAGGCCTCCACCCCCAGGAAGCAGCCCGTGACAGCTGACTAACACCCAGGTACCTATTTTACTGCTAGGTAACAGGGGCATTCAGGGTGAAAGAAACTTTGCCCATTTGTTTCTGCCTCGTGCGGGAATCGAACCCGCGCCACAGAATTACGAGTCCTGCGCGCTATCCACCAGGCTACGAAGCCACACCCAGGCTACGAGGCCACACCCAGGCTACGAAGCCACACCCAGGCTACGAGGCCACACCCAGGCTACGAAGCCACACCCAGGCTACGAGGCCACACCCAGGCTACGAAGCCACACCCAGGCTACGAAGCCACACCCAGGCTACGAAGCCACACCCAGGCTACGAGGCCACACCCAGGCTACGAGGCCACACCCAGGCTACGAAGCCACACCCAGGCTACGAGGCCACACCCAGGCTACGAGGCCACACCCAGGCTACGAGGCCACACCCAGGCTACGAAGCCACACCCAGGCTACGAAGCCACACCCAGGCTACAAGGCCACACCCAGGCTACAAAGCCACACCCAGGCTACGAGGCCACACCCAGGCTACGAAGCCACACCCAGGCTACGAAGCCACACCCAGGCTACGAAGCCACACCCAGGCTACGAGGCCACACCCAGGCTACGAAGCCACACCCAGGCTACGAAGCCACACCCAGGCTACGAGGCCAGTATTGAAGTGGTCCCCCAAAGCCTACAGTAGTTACCTGAGGTTCTTTAATTACTTGCCGGTCTACGTGATTCAAGGAGGCCATCAGCAAGACTAATTACTTGCTCAAACTTTTTCGACCCCAAAGCTTTAATCATCACGCGGAGGTCCCGGGCCCGCGTCTCCTAACACAACTCTTGCCCTCAAAACTCTAATTCCAAGTTATTCACTTGGAATAAAACTCTAATTCCTAGTTATTCACTTGCAATAAAACTCTAATTCTAAGTTATTCACTTGGAATAAAACTCTAATTCCAAGTTATTCACTTGGAATAAAACTCTAATTCCAAGTTATTCACTTGGAATAAAACTCTAATTCCTAGTTATTCACTTGGAATAAAACTCTAATTCCAAGTTATTCACTTGGAATAAAACTCTAATTCCAAGTTATTGACTTGGAATAAAACTCTAATTCCAAGTTATTGACTTGGAATAAAACTCTAATTCCAAGTTATTCACTTGGAATAAAACTCTAATTCCAAGTTATTGACTTGGAATAAAACTCTAATTCCAAGTTATTGACTTGGAATAAAACTCTAATTCCAAGTTATTGACTTGGAATAAAACTCTAATTCCAAGTTATTGACTTGGAATAAAGTTCTAATTCCAAGTTATTCACTTGTTTTGGTCGATTATTTTTCATCTAAATTAAATTGGTTCATAATGTGTTTCCAGAAATTAAATTGGAAGTACACGGAAAGCCTCAACAATTGGAAGTACACGGAAAGCCTCAACAATTGGAAGTACACGGAAAGCCTCAACAAACAACTTCGTCTTTGCCGTTTGTTTGTATGAGCTAATGCTGGAAGCAAGCTCTAGCTCTAGGGCCCCTCCTCCCGGGTAGTGTATCTCCTGCTTGTATGCTTCCTGATGTCTTATTGCTCTGTCTTGTAATTTTAAGCTGAAAGTGGAGGTGGCTTCCAAGGCTTCTGCTTCAGCATGTCTTGAATATATACCGAGGGCCGGTATTTGTTGACGTTTCTTTAATTTGTGCTTTCAGTTTCCAACCAAACCCTCCCCCAACCGGCCCTCCTGTAGCTTAGTGGTCTACGTCCTCGGATCACACCCAAGGAGTCCGGGTTCGATCCCCGGGCGGGACAGAGGTGACAGGACACGCTTCCTGTCACCTTTGTTCATTAAGAAGTGAAATGGGAACCCGGAGTTAGACAACTATTGTGGATTGCATCTAGGAACAGGTCAAGCGGTGATCTAGGGAGACCTGACACCTGGTGCCTCTGCTCACCTAGTAGTCAATAGGTGCCCGGGAGTTAAGCAACTGTTGTGGGTTGCATCCTGTGGTAGGCCAAGAGTGGCCTAGGGGGGGGCCTTGATAGGCCTAATAGGCTTCCTGACCCCGAATATGGGACCCAAATTATCTGTTTTCTTCATGTATAATAATAATAATAATAATAAGAATAAGAATAATATAAATACAATATTATTATTATTATTATTATTATTATTATTATTATTATTATTATTAAAGTACATTTAAAACAGGATACAGTAGAGTACTTGTAGGTATAACGGTAAGTTATATTAAGCCACTCATACGATGAGCGTTTCCGGCATTACTTAACATAAATAGGTTAGAAAATTAGAAAGTTGCTCTTTCTTGTTGAAAATCAAGGAAGGTCAGGAAGGTCCCTAAATGTCAGAAAGGTCACAAGGAAGGTCAGGAAGGTCCCTAAATGTCAGGAAGGTCACAAGGAAGATCAGGAAGGTCCCTAAATGTCAGAAAGGTCACAAGGAAGGTCAGGAAGGTCTCTAAATGTCAGAAAGGTCACAAGGAAGGTCAGGAAGGTCCCTAAATGTCAGCAAGGTCACAAGGAAGGTCAGGAAGGTCCCTAAATGTCAGCAAGGTCACAAGCCTCGCCACCAACACTTCCTGTGTGTGTGGGGTCTAGGGTTTATCCATATAGACCTTGTGTGCTATAACAATGGCATGTCAACACCTATGACCTCCTCACAACAGTGTAACACACAGATGTAGACTATGTGCGCGAACATCATGAAGGTTAGGTTAGGTTAGGTTAGGTTAGGTTAGGTTAGGTTAGGTTAGGTTAGGTTAGGTTAGGTTGATGAGGACGTAACCTCAAGTCATGTCCCCATGTGGCCGGTGAATAAGCCTCTCTTCCGCTCAAGATGAACGTCTATCTTGCAAGAATATGTTGTGGGGTCAAACTGTTTCAGTGTGATTCATTGCACGTTTGTTGACAGGGATTTTTAAGGCGCAATTACCTGGAAACACAAACCGTAACTGTCTCTATTTTCCGCTTGTTACAACTTGTAATAAAGTTGTTACATCTTGGCTTAACGTGTTTATGACGTATTAGAACGTTGTTACAACTTGCTATATTGATTGTTATAAGTGGTTAGGAGGTGTTAAAACTTGTTCGAACGTTATACCAACGTCGTAGTTTCGGTGTGTGTTTTTGGCGGGAACTGCCGTGCACGTATAAGTTTGCAACATGGCCGTTGCACCTGGAGTTGAAGCAGTGTGTTCCTCTTCACCGGCAAATGCAATATTTACCTCCAGGTTTCTTGAATTCCTTTGATATGATGTCATCTTCTCCTCCTTGTAGTTATTCGCCAGTCTATAGTATTTCTTCGTTCAGTCCCCTTGACTAAGTGGTAAGACATTCGTCTGGCGTTTCGCGAGCGCTTTGGCCTGGGTTCGTATTGAAATTGAAATAAGTTTATTGAGGTAAAATACACACAAAGGGATGAGGTAGCTCAAGCTATTCTCACCCCGTTCAGTACATCGTGTTAATACATACATAGACACACATCACAAGCAATAAACGTATTACCGAACAGTCTGAGAGATAAACATATACATTTCCTCCTTTACACAAGTAATTGGCTTGGGTTCGTATCCTGCCCGGGGAGGATTGACTGGGCGCCAATCCTTAAATGTAGCCTCTGTTTACCCGACAGTAAAATGGGTGCCTAGTTGCTAAACTATTTGTAGCAACTCTTGTATGCATTAATAAATAAAAATAAAAACAAATTTATTCCTGCATCGTTATGAACGATACATTTTGATACTCGATAAATTTCGTTAGTCTTGGTTACAGTGTTAGTGTTCCACCCACACACACACACACACCTGTGATAACATGTGTGGGTCTAGCACACACACCTGTGCTCCTGTGGCAGGTGTTTACTCTTTGCGTACACTTGTGTGTATTCACGTATCTGTGGCTGTAGGACCGTACTGTAGCTCTAGGACCCTTCCTTTCCAATCGTCAGTTGTCAAATATTCTGACTAGTTTCTCTGTCATATCTACCATATATTACACACACACACAGGTTGAGGGGCGGGACCAAAGAGCCAGAGCTCAACCCCCGCAAGCACAATTAGGTGAGTACACACACACACACGCACACACACACACACACACACACACACACACACACACACACACACACACACACACACACACACACACACACACACACACACACACACACACACACACACACACACACATGGGGCCTCGTAGCCTGGTATGGGGCCTCGTAGCCTGGTGGATAGCGCGCAGGATTCGTAATTCTGTGGCGCGGGTTCGATTCCCGCACGAGGCAGAAACAAATGGGCAAAGTTTCTTTCACCCTGAATGCCCCTGTTACCTAGCAGTAAATAGGTACCTGGGAGTTAGTCAGCTGTCACGGGCTGCTTCCTGGTGTGTGTGTGTGTGTGTGTGTGTGGTGTGGAAAAAAAAAGTAGTTAGTAAACAGTTGATTGACAGTTGAAAGGCGGGCCGAAAGAGCAAAGCTCAACCCCCGTAAAAACACAACTAGTAAACACACAACTAGTAAACACACACACACACACACACACACACACACACACACACACACACACACACACACACACACACACACACACACACACACACACACACACACACACACACACACACACTAGAATGCACTAGGCAGTGATGTGGTGGAGGCTGACTCCATACACAGTTTCAAATGTAGATATGATAGAGCCCAGTAGGCTCAGGAAGCTGTACACTACTTGATTGACAGTTGAGAGGCGGGACCAAAGAGCCAAAGCTCAACCCCCCCCCCCCCGCAAGCAGAAATAGGTGAGTACAAATACGTGAGTACACACACTGAATTCTCAGAGGAATTGACAGGGGGTAGATATAGATAAACTGTTTAACACTGGTGGTACGCGAACAAGGAGGTTGAAACTGAGTACCCAAATGAGGCAGTGATCTCTGTCTACTCCTGTCAATGCCTCTATTGGTGAGACATTAGGTAGTGATGCCTTCCCTCTAATATGTACTCTTGTGTTGAGGAATGTTGTCTATGTTCTCTTGTGTTGAGGAATGTTGTCTATGTTCTCTGAGATGTTTGACCTCGGCTCTTACACACCTGCCTGGGATGACCTCGGCTCTTACACACCTGCCTGGGATGACCTCGGCTCTTACACACCTGCCTGGGATGACCTCTGCTCATACACACCTGCCTGGGATGACCTCGGCTCTTACACACCTGCCTGGGATGACCTCTCCTCTTACACACCTGCCTGGGATGACCTCGGCTCTTACACACCTGCCTGGGATGACCTCTGCTCTTACACACCTGCCTGGGATGACCTCTGCTCTTACACACCTGCCTGGGATGACCTCTCCTCTTACACACCTGCCTGGGATGACCTCGGCTCTTACACACCTGCCTGGGGATGAGCCGTGTGGTCACCAGACAAGAGCGCTGTGAGCAACACAATACGACTGGTGGCAAGATATTGGGATGGAGCAAAGATCAATAGGGGTGTGTGGGTGTTAGGTCCGGCGGGTCCCTTCTTCCCTGCGGCCCCCACCCCCTGAAGACTGACGCCAGGGACAGTTAAGGACCTCATGGGAGCGTTAGGCGGAATGTTGAAGTGCCGCGTGTGTAGTTTTGATCTTGAGGAACAGGGGTGTTCGAATTAGAGGCCAGATGGCACTAGGGGACCTCAGGGCCCTATGGGGTTGTTGACCAGACGTTTAGGGTCCGTCCGTTCAGGGTTCGGTCCGTCCTGGACCATTCTCAAGTCGACTTGAGAATGGCCCAGGACGGACCGAAACGTCGTCGTCCCCTTCACCTTCTAGTGTGTGGTCTGGTCAACATACGTTAGCCACGTTATTGTGACTCATCGCCTGCACTATAGGGTTAGTTGATATGAAGGGCTTAAGGGCTCTGGGGCCTCGGGTTAGTTCAGGGCCGGGTCGTGGCTGTGGGGGGCCGTCGGGTAGTAGCTGAGGGCTGGTAGTCTGAGGGCTACCGGTGCTAGAGAGAGCCTAGCGTCAACACAATGTTAGGGGTGTGGGACTATAGTACTCTGACGCTCCCACCACCGGTAACCACAGTGGTTAAAGCTGTTGTCACTATGCGATCTGTTAAAGTCGAACATTCTTCGGTGTCCTGAGAGTGGAGGGAGGTGGTGGTGGTGGGGCTTGTAGTCATTCCTCGAGTGTGTGAGAGTGGTGGGTGTTGTGAGTCTTGTCATTGTAAGCGTGTGAGTGCGGTGCTGTGTGAGTGCGGTGCTGTGTGAGTGCGGTGCTGTGTGAGTGCGGTGCTGTGTGAGTGCGGTGCTGTGTGAGTATAGTGGGTGCTGTGTATCGGGTGTGTTTCTATGATGTCCTCATTAACAGTAAAACCTCACAAATCCTCTTCTATGCAATAAAAATACTCATAATACTGTGCATTTGATCGGCTCAGTAGCAGATTATTTCTCTGTTTCCCGTTGATGAACGCACGGAACGGAAAATATATTTTTAGTGTGATTTTTTATATATATTTTGTATTAATAATTGTTATATAAATTACAGAAATCTGGCGAATAGAAGGTAGAAAGTATAAGTGTCTCAATATGATGTTGCTGGTCAGGATGTCTCCTTAGATGGTATTATTAGGTGTAGAATAAGGAGATCTTTGAAGTAGAATCTAATAACACTAATAGAATCAATAAAGTAAATTACATAGGAGATTAATCATAGCCAAAGCACTTCATATCAAACGCTAGAAATCCGGACAGAAATACCAGCTTCCACCACACCTGTCACAGGCACTTATAAGGTAATCAAAGTTCATTAAATTTTCCTCTTGAAGATTGATGCTTAATTACACACGGATAATTAATACTTAATTTCATCCGGATGATTGATGCTTAATTACATCCAGATGATTAATGTTTGTAAGGAATAGGAACAGATATTAAAAGACTTAGCCTCAGGCTTCCCAACTTGGAGTGCTGAACTTGGACCTATTTTGCCTCTCCTTGAGGAGTGTGTTAAGAAATACAGAGGCGGGGAGTTGCTGGATTGTTTTTGCTCGGTCTTGCTTTTTTTGCCGCTTCTTAATTTGTTCTTGTTTGTTTATTTGTTATTGTTTTGATTTATTCATTGTTATTGATTTTGTGGTCTTTGATATTCTATTGTCTGGTCTTTTTCACACTATATTTTTATACAGCAGGTTGTGTGTGTGTATACACCAGGTTGTGTGTGTGTATACAGCAGGTCGTGTGAATTTATACACCAGGTCGTGTGAATGTATACACCAGGTCGTGTGAATGTATACACCAGGTCGTGTGAATGTATACACCAGGTCGTGTGAATGTATACACCAGGTCGTGTGAATGTATACACCAGGTCGTGTGAATGTATACACCAGGTCGTCTGTGCAATGAGCCAGAATTCGGCTCAAAAACAACGCTCACGAGTCAGATTTCCGATATTTCCGATATTTTGAAAACTGCAAAGGGGGGGGGGGGGGTGTATTTTGGCAAAATCAGACCAATCACCGTTTTCACTAATTTGCATGTTTTCGGCATTAAAAGCCTTAATTTATAATTCTAAAATATATGCATATTTAGAGTATATGTAATGCAGTGGAATGTATTGTAAGATGGTATGTAATGCAGGTAGAGTAATATCACTCACTGCATTACAAATATATATATGCCATTGCACTCGAAGAAATTATCTGGCCTCCGGTGAGTTCAGGTCAGATCACGTCACTCATTCCTCCATTTTTAGGTGCTATTCTCACCAATTGTCTCAGGGGGGGGGCACGATTCGCCTTTTATCATAGGGGGCTACGCTCCCTAATTGTTTCAGGTGCTAGTGTCTCCACTTCTCTCCAATTCTCACCGGGGCTATTCTCCTCACCCGTCACCGAGGCGAGTCTCACCCCTAGTCTTTGGCTACAATCTCCCCCTGGGTCTCGGGAATAACATTCTCTCCTTGGCCGGAACACTTTTCCTGGATTAAGGAAGGAGTTTGGCCTGGGCATGCGTGAGGAGCGACTCCCAATGGTCACAAATCCTGTTTAGTGCTCTCTTTTCGTCGGACTTGTTCTGTCCTGATTTATCTTGCTTCGTCTCTCTCTCTCTCTCTCTCTCTCTCTCTCTCTCTCTCTCTCTCTCTCTCTCTCTCTCTCTCTCTCTCTCTCTCTCTCTCTCTCTCTCTCTCTCTCTCTCTCTCTCTCTCTCTCTCTGTCGGTTTTTCCGACACCATCAAACAAGCACTATAAGCTCTTTTTTTCAGCCATTCGTTTATCAACTGGCCACTCAAACTTTGCCAACAATAACAACTTGATTGCATGGAAATATATCTTAAGAATGAGTGTTTTAAATAGTGGTGAAGCAGGTCTTGAGGAGAGAATGAAATAAACTGTGCAAATTATGAAATAAAAAGATCAGGTCCTGTGCAGGGGAACTGGCCATACACTGGAGGAGGAGGGCCAAAGAGGACATGATCACAATGTAGAAGATTCTAAGTGAAATTCGAAGAGCACATTAAGAAGCCACGTTGAAAGCTAGAAACAACAGAATGAGAGGACAAATAATGTAACTAGAGACATATATGAGTCACAGTGCCATAGGGAAATGAGTCATGGATATGACTCACATAGTTGTCATAGGGAGATGAGTCAGATGAGTCACAGAGATAACTCACAAAGGTGTCATAAAGAGATGAGTTACAACGTGTCATTAAAAGATGACTCACAAAGATGCTATAAAGAAACGAGTCGTAGCGTGTCATAAAGATGAGTCACAGAGATATCATAGAGATGAGTCACAGAGATATCATAAAGATGAGTCACAGAGACATCATTAAGATGAGTCACAGAGATATCATAAAGAGGAGTCACAGAGATGTCATAAAGAGGAGTCACAGAGATATCATAAAGATGAGTCGCAGCGTGTCATAAAGATGAGTCACAGAGATATCATAAAGATGTGTCACAGAGATATCATAAAGATGAGTCACAGAGATATCATAAAGATGAGTCACAGAGATATCATAAAGAGGAGTCACAGAGATATCATAAAGATGAGTCACAGAGATATCATAAAGATAAGTCACAGAGATATCATAAAGATGAGTCACAGATGTCACAAAGAGATGCGTCACAGAATGCGCATGAAGACACGAGTTACAGACGTTTACTCAGTACTCAAATTTAGAATGAAAGAACAGAGCAATTGCAATAAACTATATAATATTCAACACAGGTCCAAGAGCTGACGCTCGACTCAAGAACATCCGGGTGAGCAGACATCCGGCACAGCACAAGTGATCCTTCATAATGTGAGCAGACCAATATATATATTGGGAATGGAAGCAGGCAGGCTAGCCAGGCAGGAGAGGGCCTTGTCTGTACTGGGAATAGAAGCAGGTAGGCTAGCCAGGCAGGAGAGGGCGTTGTCCATACTGGGAATGGAAGCAGGTAGGCTAGCCAGGCAGGAGAGGGCGTTGTCCATACTGGGAATTGAAGCAGGTAGGCTAGCCAGGCAGGAGAGGGCGTTGTCCATACTGGGAATGGAAGCAGGTAGGCTAGCCAGGCAGAAGAGGGCCTTGTCTATACTGGGAATGGAAGCAGGCAGGCTAGCCAGGCAGGAGAGGGCCTTGTCTATACTGGGAATAGAAGCAGGTAGGCTAGCCAGGCAGGAGAGGGCGTTGTCCATACTGGGAATGGAAGCAGGTAGGCTAGCCAGGCAGGAGAGGGCCTTGTCCATACTGGGAATGCACTTGCTGTGGCCTGAGATAAGGTTATGAAGGAGCGCCGCTCGAGGGCTAAAAATTCTGTTTGCAAGTTTATTTTTTACGAGAGCTTTTGTGCTTGATGGATTAGGAGAGAAGGGGAGTGAGAGGAAGCGTAAAGGGAGAGGAAGGAGAGGTGGTTGGAAAGAAAAGGATAAGAAGAATAGAGGAATAAAAGTAATTGGAGCAAGGGCGGGAAATGGAGGACGGAATAGGGATAGAGGGTGAGGGCCTGGATGAGGGACTTGAAGCTGAGACACTCAGGGTGTTGGGGTGTTGCTGGGGTGTCCTCGCTGCTGGAACCTTAAGTTGGAACCTAGAGCTGGAACCTTAAGCTGGAACCTAGAGCTGGAACCTTAAGCTGGAACCTAGAGCTGGAACCTTAAGCTGGCACCTTAAGCAGTAAACCTTACCTAGCAGTAAAATAGGTACCTGGGTGTTAGTCAGCTGTTTCCTGGGGGTGGAGACCTGGTCGAGGACCGGGCCGCGAGGACACTAAAGCCCCGAAATCATCTCAAGATCTCAAGAAGATACATGACGACGGGAAGAACATTGGTAGACCTCCGTCCGCTTACCTGATACATTACGGAATCGACCAATCCGTTAAAAACAAGGTGTATTTACAACAATTAAAGCGTCGTAAATATTGACGGTTTTCAGTGCTTCGGCCTCCACAGGTTAGGTGGGCTGCTTGGCTTCGCAAGTTTCGGGCCGGGCGAGACAGATGCAGTTTTGACGGAGCGTCGAATTGAAGAAAGGTGGTGGGGGCAGGCGGTGGAGGCTCCCGTGTTGGTCCTTCACCAGCCTCCCGCCACACCATGGGCCAGTGACGTGTGGAAACGCAAGGGACGAGGGAAAATGTAAATTATATTCATTTCCTGAGCTGACTTATATTCCTCCCACAGCAGCACCACACCAGGCGGGTACCCTCCCACAGCAGCACCACACCAGGCGGGTACCCCTCCCACAGCAGCACCACACCAGGCGGGTACCCTCCCACAGCAGCACCACACTAGGCGGGTACCCCTCCCACAGCAGCACCACACCAGGCGGGTACCCCTCCCACAGCAGCACCACACCAGGCGGGTACCCTCCCACAGCAGCACCACACCAGGCGGGTACCCTCCCACAGCAGCACCACACTAGGCGGGTACCCTCCCACAGCAGCACCACACTAGGCGGGTACCCTCCCACAGCAGCACCACACTAGGCGGGTACCCTCCCACAGCAGCACCACACTAGGCGGGTACCCTCCCACAGCAGCACCACACTAGGCGGGTACCCTCCCACAGCAGCACCACACTAGGCGGGTACCCTCCCACAGCAGCACCACACTAGGCGGGTACCCCTCCCACAGCAGCACCACACTAGGCGGGTACCCTCCCACAGCAGCACCACACTAGGCGGGTACCCTCCCACAGCAGCACCACACTAGGCGGGTACCCTCCCACAGCAGCACCACACTAGGCGGGTACCCTCCCACACCAGACGGGTACCCTCCCAAAGCAGCACTTCACCAGGCGGGTACGATACTCTACCAAAGTGTATTATAAAGAGTCCACAACCTATTTCTTGACGACTGGTGGTGGAAACAAGTCCTACTTCCTGGAAGATTTGTTGAGGTGTGGCAACTGAGAGAGCTCTATTGAGCAGATTATCAGCCAATTCCTTGCTCCACGTTGCAACACCACACCCATGTCTGCACCCTGCATAGGTCTTGACCCACAGACTCTCCGAATTACAGGGGCTTTTCGCCTTACTGTCCTAATTCACTTTAAAGACAAGTGTATTTGCAACAAGGCGGAGGTCAGCTCATACAGCTTGCACAGTCTGAGCTGTGGAAGCTCAATAGGTCGGCATGCAAGGTGCACTGAAGATAATATCATCAAAAGGGACCTTGGCACATTGATCAGCAGAGAGAGATCCTCCACTTCTTGTTACACAATCATTCCATTCGCGCTTGTCGCCCTGGGGCCAGATTCACGAAGCAATTACGCAAGCACTTACGAACCTGAATACCTTTTCTCAATCTTTGGCGGCGTTGTTTACAATTATTAAACAGTTAATGAGCTCCGAAGCACCAGCAGGTTGTTTAGAACAATAACAGCAGTTGATTGGGAAGTTTTCATGCTTGTAAACTGTTTAATAAATGTAACCAAAGCCGTGAAAGATTGAGGAAAGATGTACACGTTCGTAAGTACTTGCGTAACTGCTTCGTGAATCTGGCCCCTGGTGGGAGCCACTATGGCAGATGTTGCCTGCCACACTTCCAGTATGGCAGGCAACAGCTGGCTGCACTTGTGTATCCAGGCGGCATGATGTCTGTATCATCTCCTGTGTTGATCACCAGACAACATCCCAAGAGTGGTACTTAACATCAGCTATACCACAGTGACACATACACAATAGTTGGGACTGCTTACTTCCGCATCATAAATATGTTGTCTAACAAGAGATCAATCGGCTTTTGCAGGGTCAACGTTCGATCCTCAATGGTTTATATATCCCAGCTTGTACCTTATCCTCATGTTCCTTCCAAGTATCACTGAGTGGCTCAGTTCCTTATCCTGATACTTGCTTCAAGAATCCCTGTGCTCAGGAACGTTTCTATCTCATAGTTCCCTCTTGCCATCTATCTTGTCCTCTCACTTTATCACTGTCTTCCTCTCTCTTTCACAGTCCTTGGCGTCTTTTCTTGCTTTATATATCTTCATCAGTGATGATGTGTCATTGTCTTCACCTTTGAAAGGCAAGAAGAGACTTCTCTTTTGTTTCCGGGAGAAGATGAAGGTCACCTGTGGGGTCAGGGAGCTTACCTTTGACCTTCCTGACCTGCCACATTTTCAAGAGACCGTAAGCTATTAAATTAGTCATATTACAGAAAGAGAGAGAGAGAGAGAGAGAGAGAGAGAGAGAGAGAGAGAGAGAGAGAGAGAGAGAGAGAGAGAGAGAGAGAGAGAGAGAGAGAGAGAGAGAGGGGGGGGGGGTTAAGGGAAGCTGACGGATGCTGGGGAGAGACAATAGAGAGAAAGAGGAAGCGGCAAAGAAGACATAGTAAGAGCGAGGGTGAAAGTTGGAGCTACAGCATTGTTGGGGGTTAAGAAGAGTGCGTGAGAGTGAGAACCAGAGTGCCACAGAACCAGAGTGCCACAGAACCAGAGTGCCAGAGAGGCAGACTGCCAGCCTGGAGAATAATATTGGTGTCATAGTGTACCATGGAGTATTAATCTCTGGACTCACCGTTGAATATGCAAGTGTCTCCCTTCAACTCGGGGGAGGGAGGGAGTGGGGTGTAGGGTACGGTACCCTTGGGTGCTCTCTAGGGTACAATCATCGACCTACAACACAGGGGGGGGGGGGTGTTGGGTACGGTTGGGTACCGTACCGTACAGTTGTGTGTGTGTGTGTGTGTGTGTGTGTGTGTGTGTGTGTGTGTGTGTGTGTGTGTGTGTGTGTGTGTGTGTGTGTGTGTGTGTGTACTCACCTAGTTGTGTCTGCAGGATCGAGCATTGACTCTTGGATCCTGCCTTTCGAGCATCGGTTGTTTACAGCAATGACTCCTGTCCCATTTCCCTATCATACATGGTTTTAAAATTATGAATAGTATTTGCTTCCACAACCTGTTCCTGAAGTGCATTCCATTTTCCCACTACTCTCACGCTAAAAGAAAACTTCCTAACATCTCTGTGACTCATCTGAGTTTCAAGCTTTCATCCATGTCCCCTCGTTCTGTTACTCTTCCGTGTGAACATTTCGTTCTCACCTAGTTGTGTGTGTGTGTGTGTGTGTGTGTGTGTGTGTGTGTGTGTGTGTGTGTGTGTGTGTGTGTGTGTGTGTGTGTGTGTGTGTGTGTGTGTGTGTGTGTGTGTGTGTGTGTGCGTATGTGTACTCACTTCACCTAATTGTGCTTGCGGGAGTTGAGCTCTGGCTCTTTGGTCCCGCCTCTCAACTGTTAATCAACTGGTGTACAGATTCCTGAGCCTACTGGGCTCTATCATATCTACATTTGAAACTGTATATGGAGTCAGCCTCCACCACATCACTGACTAATGCATTCCATCTGTTAACTACTCTGACACTGAAAAAGTTCTTTCTAACGTTCCTGTGGCTCATTTGGGTACTCAGTCTCCACAATGTACAATGTGTGTGTGTGTGTGTGTGTGTGTGTGTGTGTGTGTGTGTGTGTGTGTGTGTGTGTGTGTGTGTGTGTGTGTGTTGGAGAGAGAAAGGGAGTGAGAGAGAGAGAGAGAGAGAGAGAGAGAGAGAGAGAGAGAGAGAGAGAGAGAGAGAGAGAGAGAAAGAGAGAGAGAGAGAGAGAGAGAGAGAGAGAGAGAGAGAGAGAGAGAGAGAGAGAGAGAGAGAGAGAGAGAGAGAGAGAGAGAGAGAGAGAGAGAGAGAGAGAGAGAGGGAGGGGGATAGAGAGATAAAGGGATAGAGAGGGAGAGAACTGAGGAGGGTGGGAGAGGGAGGGAGGGCGAGAGAGACAGGGAGAGAGTGAGAGGGAGAGAGAGAGAGAGAGACAGGGAGAGAGTGAGAGGGAGAGAGAGAGAGAGAGAGAGAGAGAGAGAGAGAGAGAGAGAGAGAGAGAGAGAGAGAGAGAGAGAGAGAGAGAGAGAGAGAGAGAGAGAGAGAGAGAGAGAGAGAGAGAGAAAGAAAGAGAGATTTTCCCCTGGGAGTAAAGAGGATGGAGAGGCACAGGTGAAGGGAAAGTTTAGAAATGGGAAATCCAATGAGATTTAGATAGCATCGGAGGAGTGAGTGTGAGTAAGGGAAGGCGGGTGGGTGTTGGGGGTTGAGGAAGGGGGAGAGAATAGGTGGTGCTCGCAGGGAAGGGGGGGGGCAAAGGGGGGAAGATGTGCTTACTGGTGGTGGAAGGGGGGGAGGGGGAGCCTCAGGGAGAGGCTAGAAGTAATCCCTCGTCCCCTGAAAACTTTTACACTCTTGACTACGCCTGAAGTTTTGTTGGTTTGGGTTCGTACTCAGCTATCAGGCAAACCCTTCCCTTGTGGGTTTGTGTGAGTGTGGGGGGTTGAGAAGGCACTCAACCATGCTGGTGCCTTTGTCTGAAGGCACCATCGTGGTGTCAGTAAATACAACTCTTGCTTGACAAACTTTCTGGAGTTCTACAACAAAATGACTGAAATCAACAAGAGAGAGAGAGAGAGAGGGATGGGCACATTGCATATTCCTTGACTGTCGGAAAGCATTTGATACTTCTCCCGCATGAAAGACGCCTTCTCAAACTTGAGAAGCAGACTCGGGTATCAGGAAGTCCTAAGGTGGGTCAGAGAGTATCTCTCAGGAAGGAAGCAGAGGGTCACAGTGCGAGCAGAGACATCAGAGTGGAGAGAGGTTACAGGTGGAGTGCCACAAGGGTCGGCTCTAAAGACCCTTCCTGTTTCTAATATATGTCAATGACATCATAGACAAAATTGGCTCCTTCAAGTCAATGTTTGCAGATGATGCAAAATAAATCAGGTTAGGGTTGGTACTCACTACTCACTAGTTCACTAGCGCACACGCACACATTAGTGTGTATGTGTATTCACCTTGTTGTATTCACCTAATTGTGCTTGCGGGGACTGAGCTCTGCTCTTTCGACCCGCCTCTCAACTGTCAGTCAGTCAACTGTTACTAACTACTAACTACCTAATTCCCCCTCCCCCCCACACACACAGGGAGCAGCCCGTAACAACTGTCTAACTCCCAGGTACCTATTTACTGTTAGGTAACAGGGGCATCAGGGTGAATGAAACTCTGCCCATTTTGTGTCTGCTATCACCGGGAATCAAATCCGGACCCTAGGATTAAGAGTCCAGAGCGCTGTCCAATCAGCAATCAGGCCCCCGTACTCAGCTATCAGACATAACAGGCATCAGCCTGTTATGCACGTGTGTAAGAGAAATACATGTAGTGGATATAAAAGAGGAAAATATATTGTTATAAAGGCGGGGTCCAAGAGCTAATAGCTCGATTTTACAGATACAAAAATAGTAAATACCTGGTGATACCACATGTTGGCTGCGGGGTGCCCCTGTGTGTCATCAGCGGCACTATTCACGAGGGAACCACCACTCATACGGCCATTAGGCAGCCACCAACCACCCTCTGTCACTCGTTACCCCTCATCAGCGTCTATTTTTACGGCTGAACTTTCCGGGAATAGCGTGTAACCTCTTGGTGACCTGTTTATGGCGAGGGCCAGGCGGCAGAGGCAAGGAGACACACATAATGATCATAGTGAAACATGGATAGACGAGTCCGTGGAGTTTTTCAACTGATTATAGAGACACTAACCTGTGTGATGGTGATTTTTTTAGCACCACGTAGCTAGGTTTTTGACACACTGTACTCCCCTTCATATAGTCTAGGATAACTGCGCAAGTGCACATGTACCTAATGTGTTAATAAAAAAAATCATCGAATGTATTGTTCCAAACATTCAGGTCTGGTAATAAATTACTGACTCCCAACGGCCTGAAAGCAACAGTATAAAACGCTATGATTTGTTCAGATCGGAAATCTATATTTATGGGCAGCACAAAATGTGGACCAGACTGTGCGACACAGTGGTGGCCAGGATCAGGTTGGGTTACCTGTGGCAGGTGGCTACAGGTGACGGATTATCCCAATCCTGAGCACTTCAGGTGCAAACTCTGTGAGATGGAACTGCGGCATGATATCCCACACTACGTCACCGAATGTTCAGTTATTAGACCATTCAGACCCGTTGGCATGAGGTCCCTGGAGCTTTGCAATTACTTTATTACCTCTCGTGTTCTTGAGAATATCCTCATAGTGCATCCGGAGCTTGCCAGTGCAGACGACTGATCACATCCCTCGCAAGCAGCACGGGCTATGGTGAGCCCGTACCATCCTGTGCGATGGGGGATGTTTAGCATCACGTAGCTAGTGTTTTTGACACACTCTGCACTACCCGTCATATACTCTAGAGCGGCCGCACAAATGATGATGTACCTAACTGTGTTAATCAAAAACAAAAATCATCGAATGAAGCCATGAGGAAAATTCTTGATGTCCCAAGATGCACGAGAATCATCAACATGAGGACAAAACCGAAGCTTCCAACCATACTAGAGAGGATCGTGCTATATATCTATATCTTTTTATCCAGTCTTATATCCATCAATGTATCGTATATCTCATCGGTCATTCACATTACGGATGGATTTGTGTTACCTTTGACTTGTGAGTTTAAGCAAGTTTACCCTGTATATATATATATATATATATATATATATATATATATATATATATATATATATATATATATATATATATATATATATATATATAATGTGTGTGTGGTGAAGGCAGACTCCATACACAGTTTCAAATGTAGATAGGATGGAGCCCAATAGGCTCGGGAATCTGTACACCAGTTGATTGAGAGTTGCGAGGCGGGACAAAAGAGCCAAAGCTCCACCCCCGCAAGCACAACTAGGAGAGTACACACACACACACACACACACACACTCACACACACACACACACACACACACACACACACACACACACACACGTAAGGACCAGAGGATGTGTAGACAGACGTCTCTCCAGTGTTTGTAAGGAGTTGTCCAAGACGGTCTGGTCCTTCTCCTGGCCCCTTCCTGCATTACTGCCCCTTCTCTTGTCCTCCATTACTGCCCCTTCACTTGTCCTCCATTACTGCCCCTTCAAGTACAGTGATCGTGTGTGTCAAGTGATCACAGTACTGTGGTCGTTATTGTCGGCTAAATGTGTTTTGATTTAGATTTCTTCATGCTTTAAATTTTCGTGGACCACTTTAGAGATAAAGTTAGTAAATCACGAGGTTGTGTTGGCGGCCATATATCTTATATTCCTATCTCCTCCTCCCTCCATAAAGGTCTCCTGCTCTTCTACCTAACTTATCTCTCTCCTTCTGCCTCCATAATGGACTCTCTCCTGTAGAGTACATTTTAGTACTCTACAGGAGGGAGAATGCAGCAGCTACTCAGGCGACTGCCACTTCCGGGAGTACAGTGAACAACACCGACAATGCATACTTTGTGCAAATGCTCACATTGCAATTCCGCCAAAATGTCCTCCCCCGTCAGGTGGAAATCAGGAAAATGACGGAGGCTAGACCAGTTGCCTCTACCACTCAGCCACCAGCAACGGTCAACATTCAATCAGGTGCGTTCCCCGCCCTGTCAAGGCAGAGTGCAACCACTCTACACACAAACGCCCCACGGAGGCCCCACCCAACCACTCACTGCGGCATCATCCACCACCACTCACCACGACAAAACTTCAGGTTTCGGTTCTTCTCCCCGTTGCTGACAGATTTGCCCGGAGACACGGGCTATTGTCCAGACTATTAATAATATATTGATTGCAAATACCTTGCCAACAGTAACAGTTCCAGCGGACATAATTTCACCAATTTGTGCTCCTGCCACTCCAGCATCCTCAGCCACCACATCCTCAACCACTAGTCTCACAAATCAAGCTTGTTCACAAGCTGAAAACTGCCACACCACTGAAGACCCGGCTCCTCCAGTCAAGAGTGAACGCTCCACTCACTCCAAAAACACCAACTACTACACCACTGGAAAAGAAGGACATAGTCAACTCCTGAGATCGTCTCTACCTGGAAACCTTTATCTGACTCGTTCTTTATTAACGACTATGTCGTGTCTCCATCGATATAGTCGCCAATAAAGCAGGAGTCAGACAAAGACAACACAAATAATAAAGACTTTACAGAGGAACCACCTCTGGCCCTCAGTGAAGTCTGTGACAAGTATAACCTCGTTTCTCCTGAAGTTAACCACAAACCCAGCAACTGCGAGGGACCAACTGAGATAGCAAAAAGCTTGGAGACCTTCCAACCACTAACTCTTGACGTCATATCCGGAGAGTCCTGCGACCCACACCAACACCTGCCTTCTCTACACATAGGCCTACTGGGCCTATGTGTAATAAATCAGACACAAACTCTGTGAATTATGTTCCTTTATTTACCCTCGACACATGGTAAATACATACTTATACATGGAACCTTTTCTATTATACTACTTATTTCAAATTTAAAAAAAAAATATAGAAAATAAAACAATAAACATTTTGCTTGAAATTCCAGCAAAAAGACGCAGTAATTGTTATTTTTAAGTTTTCACATAATGAGAAGGATGTGCTTGTTTGTTCGTAAGTAGTTGATGATAATTTGGGACACAGGAAGACAATGCTACACACATCTCAGCGCAGTGTTGACCAAGTTTCTGTCTTTCGTTTGTAATTGAGTTAGTGTGGAAAATGTAGTTCACACAGTAAAAGGTAATAGCATTAAGATAGATTTTTTTTTATTTAAATCTGGAGATTCGCTTTTAATCTTAATGCAAAATTATGATCAAATTAATTGACTTAAAATCATTCCTCACTGTAAATGAAATACTAAGATCCAGCACTTCGGTCTGTTTTTCGGGATCAGCGTTTAATTCAATTATTGATTCAGGGAGTTGAAAGCGAAATGGATTTTTTATCCAAAGGCTTTTATTTACTGTTTCAAATTTCAGTAGTGGAAAATAGTTATAAAATCTTTGGGATAGAGGAGTGAGATGTGACAATATAGCGAGTTTTAATTTTTCTAAAATATCTTCCTTGATAATGTTCTCAGCAGTGTGTGGTAACAATGTTGGATACATATAATAGATGGGTTGATCAATTTTTATTTTTTTCAATGTGTCCTTCAAATTAATACGTCCTTAAAATGAAATAATTTTCATTTTTGCAGGCAATGAGTCACAATAACGTGGCTGAAGTATGTTGACCAGACCACACACTAGAAGGTGAAGGGACGACGACGTTTCGGTCCATCCTGGACCATTCTCAAGTCGATTGAGAATTTTCATTTTCGATTGAATCAATTTTCATTTTTCAATATGTTCTTCAAATTAATACGTCCTTTAAATGAAATAATTTTCATTTTTTTCAATGCGTCCTTCAAATTATGAGAAATTGCATTTGATGCCAGTGGTTGTCGATGTATAAAAGAGTTACTTCATTGTTATCATTTGCTTCCAATTGTCTCTTAATAACACCGCTATATTTTATGTGTCATAAGGGTCTCGGTAGTACAGTCGGCTTCGTTCTCGAAGCACAATCGAGAATTCCGGGTTCGAATCCCGGGAGGGACAGAAATGGTTGGGCATATTTCCTATCACCTAAAGCATCTGTTTACCTAGCAGTAAGTAGGCACTCTGGAGTTATACTCCAGAGTGCCTACTTACTCATCGTTGCAATGATGAGTAATGAGTGCGAATGAGATTTTCGCTCTCATTTGCTTATTTTCTTGAAGATTTTTTTTCTGTTTGTCGTGACCCATTTCATTTATTTTGTGACCCACTAATGGGCCGGGAACACCAGTTTGGAAAAACCTGGTTTTAGTCAATCCAGCAGCTGGGTCAACCCTGGTCCCCTTTTCCCTCCTTCAGCGACTCTTCTCCTCCTTCAACGACCCTTTCTCCAGCTTCTTCAACTATACCCACTTCCGGCTTACCCGTTGGGTATATTAGCTTATATATAAGTTAAGTTGAAGACCTCTGTCAGATCGTAGCAAGTGTTGGAGAAGGTTCCCCAGACTCATCAACATGGGCCCAGCTAGGCTACGTGGGTTACCCACGCTCGCCCCTTGCTGGGTTAGGGTAAGGCCTTGGGTCACACAAGAGATTGCTGTTATAGAAGTGATCGTTATTATAAAGAGATTGAACAGTATGCACTGTGAAAGGGAAGAGTCAATAGCAACAAAGCCAGGACTCAAGTTCGTGCTGGGTAGGTTGTGTGTTAGAGCCGTGTCGACAAGACGGCGTCTGTGTAGAGGCAGGAAAAAGTATTTTAGAAAAAGACCAATCAATATGATGATTAAGAGACCCTAACATGACAGAAGAGGACATTGTATGTGCAGACTCAACACTTCTTCTGTGTTCTTTAAGTCTGGCGTTAAGTGTACGGCCAGTTTCCCCAAGGAATTGGAGAGGACAAGACGAACAGGAAATTGAGTAGACACCAGCAGGAAGCAGGACTGTGAACCAGATTACTATGAAGAGTGTTGTCGTCTCTACCAAACGTCGTCGTCGCCTCATCTTCTGGTGTGTGTTTAAGTCTTCATACAGCACAAACGTTCCTTATCCAGGAGGGATCGCTGGGTCGATAGAAGCGTAGGTGAGGCGTGATTATGAATGAGTTTGGGGTGGATATAAATAGGAGGTTCCTGGCGTGGGCCAGTAGACACACACACACACACACACACACACACACACACACACACACACACACACACACACACACACACACACACACACACACACACACACACACACACACACACACACACAGGGAAACAGAGCTCAGGGGAAAGACGGCCCAAGATATGATGGATTACATCACGCAGAAGTGCAAGGACGCAGCGAACAAGTTTGTCCCAGTCCAAAAGGAAAACAGAGAAATGAAGATGAGAAACCCATGGTTTAATCAAAGATGTAGGCTAGCTAAGCAGCAAAGTAAAAGGGCATGGAGAAACTATAGGAATAACAGGACACTGGAGAGCAGAGAAAGATACCAGAATGCCAGGAATGAATATGTCAGGATGAGAAGAGAGGCAGAAAGACAATACGAAAATGACATCGCAAGCAAGGCAAAGACTCAGCCTAAATTGTTGCATAGCCACATTAGGAGAAAAACAACAGTAAAGGAACAGGTTATGAGATTAAGGATAGGGGCGGAAGGATTCACTACAAATGACAAGGAAGTGTGTGAGGAATTGAATAAGAAATTCCAGGAGGTCTTCACCTTAGAACAAGGAGAAATTCCAGAGGTAAGTGAGGGAATAGCTAACCAGGAACCACTGGAAGAGTTTGAGATTACCAGTGGGGAAGTAAGGAAGTGTTTACTAGAGTTGGACGTGACAAAGGCTATAGGCCCAGATGGAATCTCCCCTTGGGTTCTAAAGGAAGGAGCAAGAGAACTGAGCCTACCACTCTCCATAGTGTATAACAAATCACTGGCAACAGGGGAACTGCCAGATATTTGGAAAGCAGCTAACGTAGTCCCGATATACAAGAAAGGGGATAGACAGGAGGCACTGAACTACAGGCCAGTGTCCCTAACCTGCATACCATGCAAGCTGATGGAGAAGATTGTGCGAAAAAAACTAGTGGAGCATCTGGAGCGAAGGAACTTTGTAACACAGCATCAACATGGGTTCAGGGATGGCAGGTCCTGCCTCACAGGGTTACTTGAATTCTACGACCAGGCAACAAAAATAAGGCAAGAAAGAGAAGGGTGGGCAGACTGCATATTTTTGGATTGTCAGAAAGCCTTTGATACAGTGCCACACAAGAGGCTAGTGCGAAAGTTGGAGATGCAGGCTGGAGTGAGAGGGAAGGTACTCCGGTGGATAGAGGAATACCTAAGCAACAGGAGACAACGAGTCTGTGTGAGGGGTGAGGTCTCAGATTGGCGAGACGTCACAAGTGGAGTCCCGCAGGGGTCAGTCCTTGGACCTATACTGTTTCTGGTATATGTAAATGATCTCCCAGAGGGTATAGATTCGTTCCTCTCAATGTTTGCCGACGATGCAAAAATTATGAGGAGGATTGAAACAGAGGATGATAGTAGGAGGCTACAAGATGACCTGGATAGACTGAGTGAATGGTCCAACAAATGGCTGTTGAAGTTCAACCCGAGTAAATGCAAAGTAATGAAACTAGGAAGTGGAAACAGGAGGCCAGGCACAGGATACAGAATAGGAGATGAAGTACTTAATGAAACAGACAGAGAGAAAGATCTAGGAGTTGATATCACACCAAACCTGTCTCCTGAAGCCCACATAAAGAGAATAACGTCTGCGGCATATGCGAGGCTGGCTAACATCAGAACGGCGTTCAGGAACCTGTGTAAGGAATCATTCAGAATCTTGTACACCACATATGTAAGACCAATCCTGGAGTATGCGGCCCCAGCATGGAGCCCGTACCTTGTCAAGCACAAGACGAAGCTGGAAAAAGTCCAAAGGTATGCTACTAGACTAGTCCCAGAACTAAGAGGCATGAGTTATGAAGAAAGGCTGCGGGAAATGCACCTCACGACACTGGAAGACAGAAGAGTAAGGGGGGACATGATCACAACCTACAAAATCCTCAGGGGAATCGACCGGGTAAACAAGGATGAACTATTCAACACTGGTGGGACGCGAACAAGGGGACACAGGTGGAAGCTGAGTACCCAAATGAGCCACAGAGACGTTAGAAAGAACTTTTTCAGTGTCAGAGTAGTTAGTAAATGGAATGCATTAGGAAGTGATGTGGTGGAGGCTGACTCCATACACAGTTTCAAATGTAGATATGATAGAGCCCAATAGGCTCAGGAATCTGTACACCAGTTGATTGACGGTTGAGAGGCGGGACCAAAGAGCCAGAGCTCAACCCCCGCAAGCACAATTAGGTGAGTACAATTAGGTGAGTACACACACACACACACACACACACACACACACACACACACACACACACACACACACTGGACATGACGTGCATGGCGTCAGTGGAAGTTACTGAGGAGAGAAGCACTACCTGACTCTCACCTGCGCCAAGGTTACGGTGGCGGAAACCCCCCCACACTTAATGGGAAGTGCCCATCTCCTGTCACCTGAACCAACACCACCACCCTCTGCTCCCCTTCCTCCAGTGACAGGCGGAGGGCTGGGCAGGAAAGAGGTGTACGGAAGGAGAGGAGACAGGTTCAGGGTGTTGAGTTGCAGACGATGCGAAAATTTGAAATTATATATCCACCTATTTATCTATCTATTCTTCTTTTCCCTATGGGAAAGGTATTGGGGGGTCCACTACTGTTTTCGGGATGAGTATCGGGTCCAATACCGCCTATGTGATGAGTATGGGTCCACTGCCATCCTTGAGATGAGTATAAGTGTACTACTGTCCACGGAATAGGTACGGGGTCCACTGCACGGTGAACCAGGTATTGGTTCTCATATCCCAGTTCTGGGTTCTCATATCCCAGTTCTGGGTTCTCATATCCCAAATTTTTGTTGCTATATCTCAGCTCTTGTCCAATCATTCCTGCTCTCCTGGTCCTGATATCCCAGCTCCTGGTCCTGATATCCCAGCTCCTGGGCCTGATATCCCAGCTCCTGGGCCTGATATCCCAGCTCCTGGTCCTGATATCCCAGCTCCTGGTCCTGATATCCCAGCTCCTGGTCCTGATATCCCAGCTCCTGGTCCTCACATCCCAGCTCCTGGTCCTGATATCCCAGCTCCTGGTCCTGATATCCCAGCTCCTGGTCCTCACATCCCAGCTCCTGGTCCTGATATCCCAGCTCCTGGTCCTGATATCCAAGCTCCTGGTCCTGATATCTCAGCTTCTGGTCTTCATATCCCAGCTCTTTGTCCTCACATCCCAGCTCCTGGTCCTTATACCGCCTCTAAGTGTTAGTCATACGGAGTTAGGTTAGGCTAGGTTAATTAGGTTAGCCTAGGCTAGGTTAGGCTATGTTAGGTTAGGTTAGGATATGCTATTTTAGGTTAGGTTAGTCCTCATAATTACGTCATCTTTGTTTACACTGGTAGACACAGAAATAAACGCTAATTGAACCCTGCTAGTAAGCTTAGGGCTTTTCCTTTCCATAGCGAAGCCTTACCCTACTAGATTCCCCTGGAACACGACCCTCCAATCGGTTTTACTGCCAGGTCCCTAATTCCTGCTGAGTGAACAGAGGCAACAAGTTAAAAATTGTTTATAATGGGTTTCCTTTCCTAGCCAGGGCTCGAACCTGGGTCTATCTGGCTGGTGAGAGCGCGCTAACACTGTACCATACAGATTTAAACATGTTTTTTACCTGATGATGTCACTTGAGCACTAATTAAAACAAATGAGAGCTTGAAAGTGTGTTTATCCCGGGCCTTAGTTATGTGGCCATTGTGTTGTGGAGTGTTCGGGGTTTTGGAAAAGGAAAATATTTTGTTTTCCAACTGTTGTTTAGTTGTGATGTTTATGGTCTTACTCTGTGTTATACACTATTTATATTATATACATTTACAGCTATTTTTTATTTTATATTATATTATTTTAGTATTACTTTGTGTATAGGCATTTATCAGATCTAAACAAGGGAATTGATTAGAAACTATTATATATTTAGTGCTATTATTTTCTCTATACATGATTAGGTTAGGTTAAGGTTTGGTTAGATTAGGTTAAGTAAGGTTAGGTTAGGTTTCAGTACATTTGGTTATGTTAATACGACGAATTATTGACGATAATTTGAAAGCATGGAATTCGAAAACTATTTCAGTGTGGCCGAAAATTTTTGTTTACAGAAAACCAAATCCTTCGAAGGAAACGTTCCTTCCTTTCGCTTTACTTCAGAAAATGTATGGGGTCTTTTTACTCCCTAATCCTCTCCCTCACCACCTTCATCCTCCCCCTCCCTTCTCCCTCACAATCCCACTCCTCCCCTCACAATCCCACTCCTCCCCTCACAATCCCATTCTCTCCCATCCCACCCTCGACCATTGCTTCCCTTTCTCTTCTCTATCTCTTTCCTACAGTATTATTATTAGCATAATAAAAGCAAGTATCAGCATGTCTTTATAATATTAAATGACATTCTTACAACATATAATAGTTTCCCTTTCGAATGTGTGAGTTGACGTTCAGTTTTCTATGGGAAGGGGAGGGAGGCAGGGAATTATCTGGGGAAAACGCCTAGCCATTACGACTATATAGCCCTTTTAAGCGATCAGGATTAGGATTTGGGATGGGACGGGAGGGGGGGGGGGTGAAGGAATATGGCTCAGCCACTTGGACGGTCGGGGATTGAACGCCGACTTGCATGAAGCGTGACCGTCGCTCTGTCGATGTTGTTGTTTTAGATTCAGCAACTCGGAACAAAGGTTCCAAGTAGCACGGGCTATGGTGAGCCCGGAGTGGACTTACCTGGCACAGGAGCGGGGATGTAACTGGGACCTGATCTACCGTCCAGCCCAAGTGGTTGGGCACTTGGACTGCGGGTAAAAGGCAGACTTTAATTTGTGTATTATGGGATTATAGCGTTAGTTCATATATCAGAAAATTTATGTTAATTTTCCCGAAATCAATGAATACTGGGGAATATTTCTATAAGAAAAAATTTGTTTTGAAATTTGTTTACAAATATTTTCGTTGGTGTACTGCGTGGCGGTGAAAAATCCGTCGTGGGGGTCTGACTGTATCCCTGGCACGCTGTTCTCTCTTGAATTATGGAGACCTCAACCAGCCTATGATCAACCCGTAACCCCAAACCATTCCCCATGCCAATTTGGGTGAGGCTAGTCCCAAGACAGACAGACAGACATAGATACATACTCACTTATAGAACATATTGAAATTCTCACTTCGTTGTCACTGTCTCATCTTTCTTTGTCCCTATCTCCCCTTTCTTTGTCCCTATCTCCCCTTTCTTTGTCCCTATCTCCCCTTTCTTTGTCCCTATCTCCCCTTTCTTTGTCCCTATCTCCCCTTTCTTTCTTTCTTTCTTTCTGTCACTTATATTTCCCCGGCCACCAGCAGCTCTCGTCCCCACTCTCTTTCCCCTTCGTCCTTTCTATCTCCCTCTCTCTTCTTCCTTCACTGGTTCATTTCTCACTTTTTTCTTCCTTATCTACCTGTTTAATCTACCCCTTTTCTCCTCCTCAT
>NC_091168.1:22095299-22227799 GCF_040958095.1 Procambarus clarkii | reverse complement strand
TGGGACCTGGTTTATGTTGTGGTGGTGGGACCTGGTTTATGGTATGGTGGTGGGACCTGGTTTATGTTATGGTGGTGGGACCTGGTTTATGGTATGGTGGTGGGACCTGGTTTATGTTGTGGTGGTGGGACCTGGTTTATGTTGTGGTGGTGGGACCTGGTTTATGTTGTGGTGGTGGGACCTGGTTTATGTTGTGGTGGTGGGACCTGGTTTATGTTATGGTGGTGGGACCTGGTTTATGTTGTGGTGGTGGGACCTGATTTATGGTATGGTGGTGGGACCTGGTTTATGTTATGGTGGTGGGACCTGGTTTATGTTATGGTGGTGGGACCTGGTTTATGTTATGGTGGTGGGACCTGGTTTATGTTGTGGTGGTGGGACCTGGTTTATGTTGTGGTGGTGGGACCTGGTTTATGTTATGGTGGTGGGACCTGGTTTATGGTATGGTGGTGGGACCTGGTTTATGTTGTGGTGGTGGGACCTGGTTTATCTTATGGTGGTGGGACCACGTTAATGTTATGGTGATTGGACCAGGTTTATGTTGTGGTGGTGGGACCAGCCCCTCTACTATTTACCACAAGTAAATTATTATGTATCTCTCCCGCCTGCGTTCAAGAGAATACAGATTTAGGCATTTTAGTCAGTCCCAATAGTTCAGATGTTTTACTGAGTGGATTCTAGCAGTAAAGGATCGCTGCGCCCTCTCCATGTCAGCAAATTTCTCCTGCTTTGAAAGAGGCTGTCATTGTGCAGCAGTATTCCACTCTAGAGAGCACTAGCGTCTTGAAGAGTATTTTCATCGGTATAGCATTTCTAGTTTGAAAGGTTCTTGTTATCCAACCTGTCATTTTTCTTGCAGTTATGACCGCTACTTTATTATGTTCCTTACAGGTAAGGTCTTCCGACATGAGTACACCCAAATCCTTTACATTGCTTTCTCGTTCTATGGCATGATTTGACTGCGATTTGTACGTGGTTTCCGTTTTTTTCAGTAGCGCAGGAGTCTACTGCCAATGCTTGTCAGAACTTCAATTAAGTTGTGATCTGAGTAACATTAAGTATTTGTAATCATTATGTTCCTGATCAATTCATCGTTATTAGTGGAAATGAGGTCCAGCGTGTTCTCTTTTATAGTTGGTTCTACTATTTGCTGTTTTAAGGCAAACCTGTCGCACATCCGTAGAAGGTCATTTGCATGTGACTGTTCATTTTGGCTATACACCAGACTCTTGGTATACTGTAGACCAAACTCTTGGTATACTGTAGACCAAACTCTTGCTATACGGAAGACCAAACTCTTGCTATCTGAAACACCTGAGGATAATTAATAACTTGTATATATATTATATCCTGAAATAAACAATAAAATAATTAACAAAAATAATTAAACAATAAAATATTAAAAATAATAATAATAATTGTTACAGTAAACTGGATAATTCTCTCAGGCGAATACAGTGAAAATATTCCATCAAAAGTATTTAATTGAGATCGCCAATTGTCCCTTGTTAATAATTTATATGCCAATGACTATCATAAAAAAATAAACAATTAAACAAACAATTTTTATGTGCGGAACTCTTCAACTTTTTTCATAATCAACATCAACTCAAGATAAAAGTTAATGTTCGTTGTTTTAATGTATATTTACAGGCATTTTCTTACACATGAACGAACATAGGCAGATATACACAGGGTGTATGAGGAGGATACCTATGTGGTATACTGGGTCAGGGGATGTGTGGTATACTGGGTCAGGGGATGTGTGGTATACTAGGTCACGGGATGTGTAGTATATTGGGTTATATCCAGGGTTGAGGTTCAGTCTCTGCTTGACACCATAAAGGGTTGAGGTCCAGTCTCTTCTTGACACCATAAAGAGTTGAGGTCCAGTCTCTTCTTGATACCATAAAGGGTTGAGGTCCAGTCTCTTCTTGATACCATAAAGGGTTGAGGTCCAGTCTCTTCTTGACACCATAAAGAGTTGAGGTCCAGTCTCTTCTTGATACCATAAAGAGTTGAGGTCCAGTCTCTTCTTGACACCATAAAGGGTTGAGGTTCAGTCTCTTCTTGACACCATAAAGGGTTGAGGTCCAGTCTCTTCTTGACACCATAAAGAGTTGAGGTCCAGTCTCTTCTTGACACCATAAAGGGTTGAGGTCCAGTCTCTTCTTGACACCATAAAGTGTTGTGGTTCAGTCTCTTCTTGACACCATAAAGAGTTGAGGTCCAGTCTCTTCTTGACACCATAAAGGGTTGAGGTCCAGTCTCTTCTTGACACCATAAAGGGTTGAGGTCCAGTCTCTTCTTGACACCATAAAGGGTTGTGGTTCAGTCTCTTCTTGACACCATAAAGGGTTGAGGTCCAGTCTCTTCTTGACACCATAAAGGGTTGAGGTCCAGTCTCTTCTTGACACCATAAAGGGTTGAGGTCCAGTCTCTTCTTGACACCATAAAGGGTTGAGGTCCAGTCTCTTCTTGATACCATAAAGGGTTGAGGTGTAACGGCTTGGGAAAATCTGTGTATTAGTCTTCTATATTATCCTCCTCCTCTTTCTCCTTATTCTCTCACACCCCCTTTCTCCTCTCTCTCTCTCTCTCCCATCTTTCCGCCTTTCTCCCTCACTTCCCCCGAATTTTCCTTCTGTTGTCTCCTCTCCACGGTGTTTACAACAGGTTCCGACAGTTGATAAATTATCACGTACAGGAGGCACGTACGTTCTCAGGCGGCACTCACGTACTCAGACCAAGGCACGTGGCTCCATGTGCGTGCCACACCTCCTGACCCCCCCCTCACGTAGGCCTAGTCTGATGACCGGTTCTTGTGTGCCCCGAGGCCTAGTCTCAGTGCCTTAAAGGACGGAGTTTCATAGCAGACCTGGAATAATTCTTAGTTAATCTGTTAGTGTGAACTCCACCTTGAGTGAGCTACACCTACACTTAGTGTGAACTACACCTTGAGTGTAGGAGAGCCCAGGGGATACACAGATGAGCTTAATGGTCTGGATGAGTTAAGTAAAGTAACTGTTACTTGAACTTTTATTATTCAGTAATTCGCACTATTGGCCACTAGGGTAGGGTGTTAGAATAGGATATCATTGATTTTTATTTATAAAATCAATGTTAAAGTTTTAATTGGCATTTGAGTTAATTTTTTTCTGTCATTAATTTGTGTATTATTCCATCTTGAGCTGACTTGTCTTGGGGGTTTCAAGGAGATTCTCTAAGTGAAATAATAACATTTGTAACTGTCAATAAGCGTAGTAATTAATAACTCATAATTAATTGCAGTAATTATTTAAAGTGTTAAGTTCTTGGTTTTCTATGCACTTTGACTTCTTCCTCACGAGTCAGGGACGAATGTGTCAGTGAATTCTACAGTGTAACAGTGAGGATGGTGACAGCAGATTACCATCAATTAGTGGCCTTATATAATTATAATTTCGGTACTTAATATTCACCTAGCTTAATGGACGTTGGAGTGTGAATCCAAAATAGTAGATAACGTGCACACTGGAGTGTGAATCCAAACTGGTGAGTAGGATGAGAAAGAGACGAAAATTATCTGTTAATATCATTCTATTCACAGTAAATTGACTTTATTGCAATAACACCAATCAGAGTTTAGGTTCAAGACTTACGGTACACAACACGACTCAAGGATAACCTCAACAAACACTAACACAACGCAAATATAGCCTCAACAAACATTTCATCATTCAACGATAGCCTCATCAAACATTTCATCATTCAACGATAGCCTCATCAAACATTTCATCATTGAACAATATCCTCACCAAATAAACTCGTCACCTTGGGATTTGTGTCATCAAGTTTAGGACACACACTCGAACACCATATCTTGGACTGTAGTAAAATTGAGCCATTTAGAGATAAATCTAAACTCACGTTGTATGAAATGGCAAACATATTACTAAGGATAAAATACCTGAAACCCTTGCACGGTATCCATATTTCGCTCCCAGTAGATAAACGACATATGAGATTAAGAAACAAGTAGTGTATTGTGAAGACTAATAATAATAAACAGCAGCTCTCCTATGACTGTAATATCTCCATAGCTAAAACACTTATGTATTAGCGATAAGACCTACCATTAATGTATAATGATTCACTGTATATGTATATAGCTCTTGAAATAGAACATTCTATGCAACTAGTTAACATTGTAATTATAAGGAATGAAGGATAGATGTAATTGTTAATGTAATAATCTCCGTTGAGGTTTGATAAAGACCTTTTGTGCCCTCTGTAATCCTTTTTGCGCTACCGCTCACAGGACGAGTATGGGGTGCACAATAAACTAAAAATAAAATAATAAATAAATGATAAATAAAAATAATAACAAATAAATAAATAATAATAATAATTGAAGAAAATATAAATAAATACACAACAACAAATAGTTGAAGACTGTTATATATATATATATATATATATATATATATATATATATATATATATATATATATATATATATATATATATATATATAGGGTAATGTGTTTCGAAAGAGACGATGTTTTGTGATGTTTTGCTGAAACTATGTTTAATAAGATGTTTTGTGCAAACACGAACAGTGTAGTGGGCCAGCCATGAAGATCAATGAGGAATTACTTGTACCGTGAAGCGTACAAAGCTCCTATTAAGCCTTACCCAACTAATTTTCTCAGAAACACGATTCGCTAATTGATTTACAACCGAATCCTCTATAAGTGGGTGGTCAGTTAATTATTAAACGGTGTGGGTCCGTTCCTTGAGCCGTCCTCATAACCCAAGCAGCTCCTCCTCCTCCTCCTCATATTCCTCTCCAAGTGCTATATAGTTCCACTGGCTAAGCGCCTTCTCTAATAATTACCTCGGGAAATGAATCGTCCTCAAAATTATGTTGTCATCAAGGAGTTGTAACTCAGATAAATGTGTGTGTATGGTGTTGCGCTTCCCTTTGGTAAGTCCTGGGGGTCCAGCTCCTCGCTGACCGTGGTCCAGCTCCCAGCTGACCGTGGTCCAGCTCCCAGCTGACCGTGGTCCAGCTCCCAGCTGACCGTGGTCCAGCTCCCCGCTGACCGTGGTCCAGATCCCAGCTGACCGTGGTCCAGCTCCTCGCTGACCGTGGTCCAGCCCTTTGCTTCTTGCTACCTGTAATGACTGTATGTAGTCTGCTGCCTGTAAGACTGTATGTGGCATACTGTATCCCGTGTGTGTGTCTGCCTCCATGCGGCGTGTTCTGGAAGTGGGTGTAGGCGAGAGCCCCGGTGTGAGCTGGCAATGTTTACAAAGTGTTTCCTGTGTGTAGACGTGACTGTGGATGCTGGCTGGAGTAAACACAAAGCACCGGGGAATTCTTTCACAGGTATGTGGATCCCTCGTGTCTTAGAGGGATTGAATTTAGTCTTCACAGGAGAAATGTCTAAAGTTGGTGTTTGAGAATGTGGGATAGAGACGTGGGTGTGTAATAAGGCTTCAGGAGCTTGGGGGTATAAGTTATAAGCTGTAATCTATAAGAATGAAATGTTACTCCTTTCTTGTCCTCATATCCTAGCTCCTTATCCTCTTATCCCAGCTTCTTGTCCTCATATCCCAACTTCTTGTCCTCATATCACAGTTCATGTCCTCATATCTGAGCACACTGCCCTCATATCCCAGCGCCTTGTCCTCATATGAGACATCTCTCCTTGCCCAGCGCTCGTGGCCTTAATATAGTCATAGAAGGTAAGAGCTTTCCCCTTCATAATGACTTTACCTTAGACTGGTCGGTGTAGCGAGTGCCTTGTTCCTCAGTGTTGGCGTGAGGCCCCTGATGGCTCTGTGTTTGGGCACCTCTCTCTTTCTCTACTCTCTCTCTCTCTCTCTCTCTCTCTCTCTCTCTCTCTCTCTCTCTCTCTCTCTCTCTCTCTCTCTCTCTCTCTCTCTCTCTCTCTCTCTCTGTCTGTCTGTCTCTCTCTCTCTCTCTCTCTCTCTCTCTCTCTCTCTCTCTCTCTCTCTCTCTCTCTCTCTCTCTCTCTCTCTCTCTCTCTCTCTCTCTTTCTCTGTCTGTCTCTCTCTCTCTCTCTCTCTCTCTCTCTCTCTCTCTCTCTCTCTCTCTCTCTCTCTCTCTCTCTTTAACTAATTCTAGGGTTCATAAGGGCTGTTAACTGACGTACCTAGTGATTGATTTATAAAGATTAAGCCACCTTAGAGGCGGCACGGGCATGAATAGCCCGTAAGTACCTAGTGAAACTGCAAGCAAGAGCTGTTATCCTACCTCAGCTCATCTGAAGCCTGCTCCTAGAAACTCATTTATTTCATGAGAATAGACTTTGAAACTATCACATAGGAAACTATCATATAAGGAACCTGGGGAAACTGCAAGCAAGAGCTGTAATCCTTCCTATGGGGCTATGATCACAGCACACTAAATACTGAGGCGAATAGATAGAGTGGACAAAGATTGCCTCTTTAAATTGAGAGAGAGAGCAAAGACAAGAGGACATAAGTGGAAACACAAATGAGCCGATGGGATGTAAAGAAATGTTCATACCCAGAAAGGATTGTAACAAGAGGAAGGAATGAAGTATCAGGCGGAAAGCGCCAAGTTATTACGACTATATAGCACTGGCAAGGGGTCAGGATATGGATTTGGGATGGGACGGGGGGGGGGGGGGGAAGGAATTGTGCCCAATCACTTGGACGGTCGGGGATTGAACGCCGACCTGCATGAAGCGAGACCCGCCTCCATCCACAACTCTAAAGCCATGTTCGACAAGGAATTCGAACATTATGATAGTAAATTATACGCAATAGATGCAATAAGGTTAGACCGCGCTCTCTGCCATACACCCTGATAGATTGGTAAGTACCTCACCACTCGACCCGGCCTCCTAATACAACGTTGTACACTGACTTAAACGCTTCCTAAAGCCAAAATTTGTCGTTATACAAAAATGGAAGCGGAAATTGACATACTGTCCCGTTTTCTGTTTTGGGTCCTCTGGTAGGCTAGGATAAGGACACGTTAATACGACCGTTTCTTGACGTTGGCAAACCTTAGGAGGGGGGGGGCTGCACCACCATCACCATTAACCATCACCACCACCATAACCACCACCACCGGTATCCTGGTTACCACAACCACCACTCTTAACTCTCCGTCAGCGTAAGCCCTTATCACTCTATTCATTTCTCGCTGGCAAGAATTATGAGCCAATTTAGTGTGACTGTCTCGTGTTGCTGTCGTTAGTAAACACAGCTGGGCGCTACCCCCCCCCCCCCTCTCCCCTCTCTCACATACAGCTCACAGCCCAGACTTTGTCTCATTAGCAAGGAAAGAGGGACAAAGAGAGAGAGAGAGATACAGATAGACAGAAAAAAAAAAAAAAAAATATATATATATATATATATATATATATATATATATATATATATATATATATAATAACTCATATTTGACCTGGGAAGGATTCGAACCCATTACGGGTTCAGTCTGAGAGGTATGAGCTACGAGGAGAGACTACGGGAATTAAACCTCACGTCGCTCGAAGACAGAAGCGTTAGGGGGGGACATGATCATCACGTACAAGATTCTCAGATGAATTGCCAGGGTAGATAAAGGCAGGCTATTTAACACAAGGGGCACACGCACAGGTGGAAACTGAGTGCCCAAATGAGCCACAGAGATATTAGAAAGAATTTCTTTAGTGTCAGAGTGGTTGACAAATGGCATGCATTAGCAGTGATGTGGTGGAGGCTGACTCCATACACAGTTTCAAGTGTTGATATGATAGAGCCCAGTAGGCTCAGAAACCTGTACACCAGTTGATTGACAGTTGAGAGGCGGGACCAAAGAGCCAGAGCTCAACCCCCGCAAGTACAATTAGGTGAGAGGCCTGTTACCATCACCTAGCGAACATGGAGTCGTGCAAAAAAAAAAACTTATAAATATACCTATAAACACACCTGATTTAGAAATAATAGAAAATACCTATAAGTTTATCTAGTGCATAAGAACTATGATAAGAGAGGCTAGAGGTGAAGCGCACCACCGGGGTCAACAGTCACCATTACTGCACCAAGCAACACCTTCTACTCCGCCTGGCTCCTCACCACAGTGAAGATTCACCACAGTATTCACCTTATAGAGGGCTCGAACGTGCTGACACAGGTGAAGAGGTCTGGTATTCAATCATGCCAGAGCGAGCACTCCGGGTCTGCATCATCACTAAGTAATCGTGTGGTCAGGACCATCACAGAAAACTAGATCCATTTTTTCTTGTTGCATGCAATTGCCATTAACCCTTTTTTCCCCCTTTGCAGACCCCGTTATAAAGTGGTCTTCCGCACCCACCCTAGTATGAGATTACTTGCTAATCAACAATTAAACTAGCTTTGTCAATTAATCTTTAACGGTAATTCCTGCAATTGGATAAATTCGTTGATATTTTACAATAATTCACCTCAGTGTTAGTTAATGTTCTGTGTAATTCACTTTAATAAATTAATTACCAATATTTGAGGTAGAAGTTAGGCTTGCCAAAAATGTATTCAATCACAAGAGTTTGCTGCACTAAGTATTATTTAATCTTTATTATAAGGTTGTAAAGTTGGATATTCCCGGCAGGTTGGTTAAAGCGGCAGCCATCCCTTCCTCACTCCCCGAGCCTGGCCTCAGGCCGGGCCCGGGGAGTAGAAGATCTCCCAGAACCCTCTACAGGTGTGCTCTAGGTATGTACACTTGTGTGCTCCAGGTGTGCACACTTGTGGAGCCTTTGAAGGAGACCACCTCTACCATCTGCTACATTCAAACAACTAAACTCTTATCATTTTTATTTGTAGTTACAATTTATAGAAGTTATAATACATAGCTTCTTTTTCCCCTCTTTTGTCATTCTAAATTATATGGAAGTGTTTCAGGAGCTAAATTTACAGCTGGCGAACAACAGGGTCCTAAGGCTGAGCCTTGAGGCACGCCACTTACAACGGTGTTTCCCACTCTGACTTAACTGTATTTATCCTAACCCTGTATATTCTATATAACTTTACCAAGCTATATATAACTATTGTGACGATAATCTCCTTCAAGAGATTGAGCCTGCTCTTCCCTCCAAAATTACGTCTTCACAACTATATAAAAGACTATGGAAGAAATGTCCAACAACGACAACAAACACCAGCAAGGCTTGCCAGGGTGAGCAGAAACGTATGCAACCAGCCACCTGTTCGAACTCCAACCACCAAACTACCCGTTGATCGCTACGACTCCGCTGATTGGTCGCCGGTCTGGCTGCACCTGCCTCGCCCCCCCCCAATACTACCCGATGTCTGGGGTCGCCCCAACATCAGTCTTCAGAATGTTCCGTGCTTTCGTAGCCAGCACTCCTCCCAGCTAGACGTTAGCGTGTACTGAGAGAGGTGGTGGCTTTAAGCCAATATTCCAGCACCTCCCACTTAACTGTTGTATTGCACTTCTTGTTATTTTGCCTTAACGTAACTTTTCATTGTGTCATTTAAGTATTCTTATTATTTTGATTCATTGATTTTATTATACATATTTGTTTGTGCATTATTTTCATGTTTTGATTTATTTAACGTAATTAAAATTTCATTGTTAAAGTTTACTTGTGTTTTGTGTGTCTTCTCCTTACCTTACCACAGACGGAGTTCCAGTTTTTCTATTTTTTTTTATAACTATGTGACGAGGCCATACCCCTAGCCTTAAACAGCCGAACACCAACGCGTTACCGTCACAAGTTATATGGGGGCCTGTCCTAGGAGCCTCACTCAGGTACTGGTGCCAAGTGGTAATTTATGGTAAGCGTATTTAACTCTGTTAACGTAGCTTTACTATTTTTCATTCAATTTCATTTTTTATAAGGTGCGGTGTATTGTGCATTACGAGAGTAACATATAGTGAAGGTGAGACAACTTTGGATTACGTGGTGACTGTAGGCCTCAGTCATACTCTTAATTGGTCATCTCTCCCTCCTTGTTATTACTCGTATTTACCATCTATGTCCCTTGAATATTTCTCATTCTGACAGATCATCATATTGGTACCCTGGTACTGTGGTCTGCCCCGGGTCAAGAGTACCCAATCTTCTGCAATCTGACTGTAGGAGGACAAAGAGGGCCATAGTTCCTCTAGCTCGAACTTTAGTTGCTGAATTGGGACCTCAGCAGCAGTTCTCGTCACAAGTTGACACCTCGCACCCCTACACGTCAGTCAGAGATGATGATACATACAACGGTAGGGAATTAGCTTATTTTTTCAGAGCACAAAAGTTCGCTAATTCTGTAAGTATCATATTAAATTCAGTGGGAAAAACTTGCTTTATGTCCTATAGAGACTTGGCAAGGTATGCCTACATCCTTGGACTACCAATTTTACTTTTGAAGCATTTAACTGTTTCATTTGTTTTCGAAACTTTGTTTCATTTGTTAGTAGGATTTTCTTGCCCTTATTCTCTTACATGAGTACCGGGTACAAGATTTCCTGCGCCCTTGATTTAATTTAATCATTTAATATCTTTCACTTAACGTTAATTGTTAAAGATCACACAGGATAGGTACCAGTTGCCACGTTGTCCTGTTTCTGACATTTCATTATTGAACATTCGTGTACCTTTATTTGCTAATTTCACCATGTTTCGTCTCCAAACTTTCCGTGCAAATCCAGCAGGTGAAATAGGGACTTTGAGTCGTGCCAAGAGGACTGAACTACAAACTCTTGCACATGAGTATCAACTAGAAGTTCCCTATCAAGCCAACAAAAATGACCTACACAACCTGTTGCTGGATTACTATTTAGAGCAAGGTAAGATAGACTCTGAAACTCATGAAACTTACTATATTGCAGAGAAAACTGACTTGGCAACGATGAAACTTAAACTAGAGCTGGCCAAGATTGAACGTGAGCAGCAAAGAGAAGCAGCTGCCATACGAAGAGAAGAACAAGAACGCGAAGCTGCTTTGAGGAGGGAAGAACAAGAACGAGAAATCACCCTCAGAGAACGTGAAGCTGCCTTGAGGAGAGACGAACAAGAACGTGAGGTTGCACTACTCCAGGAGCGGGAACGAGTACAGCTTGAAACCAAACGACGCGAGTTGGAGATGCAACGCGAACATGACAAGCAACAAGCGACTCTGGCTCTAGAGTGTCGTCAACGCGAAATCTCCTTGGAAACTTCACACTTCACTCAACGCCAACAAGCTACTGCCAATCTTCCCGTCAGTTTTAATATATCACATGCAAGTAAGTTAATGCCATCCTTTGTAGAAGCAGAAGTTGATGTGTTCTTTACCACCTTTGAAACCCTTGCTAATCAACTCAGTTGGCCTGTCGACCAATGGGCAACACTTCTCAGAGTCCATCTTACAGGTAGAGCTGCAGTCACACTCAGTACTTTGGCGTCTGAGAATGACTACTACACTCTGAAACAAGCAGTGTTGGACGCCTACCTCCTCTCTACTGAAAGTTATAGAAGGAAATTTCGTGACCACCTGAAGGCAAGTACCACTACCTTCCTTGAGTTTGCTAACACGAAACGGAGGTATTTCATGAAATGGCTGGAAGCAGCACATGTCTCTACTTTTACAGAACTCGTCAACCTGATGCTTGTTGAAGAATTCTTGAGACGTGTGCCGCCTCCTGTCCGCCTCTACTTAGCAGATAAAGAAGAAACCGACTACCTGAAGTGTGCTAAGTCGGCTGACACTTACAGCCTCATCCACCGGCTGACACCTGAACCATCCTCCAGTAAGAAGTCGTGGTACAGTTACGAGAAGGTGAGCCCCGATCAAGCTGGTTCACAACTGTACTGCAAGTATTGTAGACTCTATGGACATACCATAGACAAGTGTGGTAAGTCTCAATACAAGGGATCCACTGACCAACAACGACCCAAACCAACTCCTCCTAAGTCCGGTAAGCCTGTGATGAATGTTGGTGTTGATGTTAATGATCTTTCTCTTTTCAGTAACCACCTGTATACTGGAACTGTCTCTGCCAACGGTTCAAATCCGGAGGGACGTTTCAAATTGAAGATCTTGAGGGACACAGCGGCTCTACAATCGATCATCTTGAAGTCGGCTGTGCCCAACATAGTCTACACCGGGGAAACGGTCTTCATCACTGACCTCACTGCTACTACTCCATACCCTCTCGCCAGAGTCCACCTGGATTGTCCCTACGTGAACGGGGAAGTCCAAGTCGCCGTCAGGGAAAAGCCTTTTCCCATGCCTGGAGTGCAACTTCTCCTAGGCAACGACTTGGCAGAAGACCTGCAACCGACCAACCTGATCGTCATGGACAAACCCCAGGTGTGTAACTCTGTGCCAATAAATCCTATTCTCGAGTATGTTCCAGCAGAGGTTCAAGAGAGTGATGAAGTTTCTCCTCCGGTTCTCGTGACCACCCGTGCACAAGCCGCACGTCCACAGCCAGCTGACTCTACTGCTACCGCTGTCCCTCAAGACCCTCAGAAACTACCCCCGCATCTGACCAAGTTGGAGTTCCGTAAGTTGCAGAGGGAAGATCTTACTTTAACACCATTGTTTTTCCAGGCTGAGACTCAACCCGACAGTATTCCTGGGTTCTTCCTAGAGAACGACTTGCTCTACCGCAGATATAGACCCAGTAAACTGAAGGAGGAGGACGATTGGGCCAACACCGAACAACTTGTGATTCCCACCAGCCTGCGGCCCACTATTCTACACCTGGCCCACGGATCATTCTCCCACTACGGCTTCAACAAGACTTACCATGGGATTCGTCAAGACTACTACTGGCCAGGTATGGTAAATAACGTCAAACAGTACGTAAAACAGTGTCATACATGTCAGATGGCAGGCAAACCGAACGTCTCCATTCCCAGAGCACCACTGATTCCCATACAGGTGCCTGCGGAACCTTTCCACAGACTCATAATAGACTGTGTTGGTCCTTTACCTCGGACCAGTTCAGGTAACGCCTACATCCTAACCATCCTGTGTCCTACCACCAGATTTCCCATAGCAGTTCCAGTGAAGAACATCACGGCTGCTACGGTTATCAAACATCTACTGAAGATCTTCACTCAATACGGATTTCCCAGGGAGATTCAAAGTGACTGTGGCACCAACTTCACCAGTGATCTCTTCAAAAGAACACTGGAGGAGTTCAACATCAAACAGGTATTGTCCAGCCCCTATCATCCTGCTTCACAGGGTTCTCTTGAACGTAGTCATCAGACCATCAAAGCACTCTTGAAAAAGTTTTGTAGTGAAACCTCAAAGGATTGGGATAAGCAGATTGACCTAATAATGTGTATTTTCAGAAGTCTCCCCAATGAGTCCCTAGGAGTATCTCCTTATGAGATGCTCTACGGCCGTAAGTGCCGTACTCCCCTTAAGGCTTTCAAAGACTCTCTCAGAGATGCCACCTTCAGTGAGCATCAGAATGTGCCCCAGTTTCTTCAAAACCTTCAACACATTCTAGAGAGAGTCCACCGCTTTGCCCATGATAATCTATTGAAAGCCCAGGTGAGAATGAAGACTCATTACGACCAGACCAGCAAAGTAAGAAAATTCAAGCCGGGAGACTTCGTCCTTGCTTATTTCCCTATCCCAGGTTCACCTTTACAAAACAGATTTTCAGGACCCTACTGCGTCAAAGAGTGCAGAAGCAACAACACATACGTCATAGAGACTCCAGATAGGCGGCGGAAGACCCAGCTGTGCCACGTCAACCTCCTGAAGCAATATAATGGTACTCCTCCCACTGTCTTGATTAATTGTTCTACCTTCACAGAACCCTACATCCACAGTGAGACCATCCCGGCTTCTTCTCCCGAAAGCACTGACAAGGAGTCGGCGCTTTCTAATTCCAAAATCCTTAATGATCTTCCCAAATGCTTTCAGGATAATAATCGTGCTCCTATGCCCTCTTCTAATTCCACTCTCACCTCGTCAGATAAGCCCTTCATCCTCCATGTCGACGCCAATGGTACCGACGTGGGTGGTGTCGTGATGCAGCAACGAGGCGAGAAGAATACACCTGTCAGCGACTACTGCTACAAGGATCTACGGAACAATTGGCAAGGAGCTACTCTTCCTCATCCTGAAGCTTCAGCACTTCACTCCACACCTGAAAAGTGCTCGGTCCACCATCAATACGGACCACACCACCCTACACCTCCTGCAGCACGCCCACTTCTCATCTCAACGTCTTCTACTATGGGCTTGCTACCTGCAGAAATTCAACCTGGAGACACGCTATACCAAGAGTCTGACAACATCTTAGCCCATGATCTCTCCAGAGTTTATGAAGTAGAAGCAACTCCATCCATTACTCCACCACATAACGACGTACTTCTTCCAGAACCGCAGGCTTCGGGGGAGAGTTGTGACGATAATCTCCTTCAAGAGATTGAGCCTGCTCTTCCCTCCAAAATTACGTCTTCACAACTATATAAAAGACTATGGAAGAAATGTCCAACAACGACAACAAACACCAGCAAGGCTTGCCAGGGTGAGCAGAAACGTATGCAACCAGCCACCTGTTCGAACTCCAACCACCAAACTACCCGTTGATCGCTACGACTCCGCTGATTGGTCGCCGGTCTGGCTGCACCTGCCTCGCCCCCCCCCAATACTACCCGATGTCTGGGGTCGCCCCAACATCAGTCTTCAGAATGTTCCGTGCTTTCGTAGCCAGCACTCCTCCCAGCTAGACGTTAGCGTGTACTGAGAGAGGTGGTGGCTTTAAGCCAATATTCCAGCACCTCCCACTTAACTGTTGTATTGCACTTCTTGTTATTTTGCCTTAACGTAACTTTTCATTGTGTCATTTAAGTATTCTTATTATTTTGATTCATTGATTTTATTATACATATTTGTTTGTGCATTATTTTCATGTTTTGATTTATTTAACGTAATTAAAATTTCATTGTTAAAGTTTACTTGTGTTTTGTGTGTCTTCTCCTTACCTTACCACAGACGGAGTTCCAGTTTTTCTATTTTTTTTTATAACTATGTGACGAGGCCATACCCCTAGCCTTAAACAGCCGAACACCAACGCGTTACCGTCACACTATATATATATATATCCATTCTAACTCCACTAAGACCATAGCTAACGCCAACCTAAGACAACACCCCAACACTTTCAGCCTTTACCTTTTCAATTCGTCTTTCGTAAGGCTAGTAAAAAGCCTCAGTAAAAGGCTGACCTACTGGCAAACCATTTTGCTGCAAGATGCAAGTCCCTGATCATGAACGACAACATCCATATCTTGATTCAGTAACTGGCTCAAAGATGTCTTTAGCGGTTATTCAACAAGTTGAAGTTCGCCATCGCTCACAAAACACTTGGTATAGGCAAGTCAGTCGGGCTGGATAATGTCAGTTATGGACTGTTACTTTCGTTGTATAAATCTGCTGACTTTTCCTCTCACGTGTCTCTATCAACTCTGCCTGTCTCAGGGAATTTAACCGTCCTTATGGAAAAAGGCAGATGCAGTTCAGGTACACACCTAGTTAGCTTTTTTGACACGCTGTACTCCACTTCATATAGTGTAGGGTAGCTCCACTAATACAGATGTACCTCATGTATTAATAATAAAAGAAAAGTTCCGGTACACAAACAGAAGAGTCAATCACTGTCCTGTAACTACAGACCACTGTCACTGCTTTCAGTTACTGGACAAATCCTTCAGACATTGATCTCTCAACAAATGGCCATGTTTTGACCATCAATGGCTACTATGTAGTCGGGAATATGGTATTAAATAAAGGTCGTTCTGATACTGATCTCTATGTATTCCCATTAAGTATAGTCAATTATTGGATGAATCTAAGATCAACTTTGTCGTTGCAACGGATAGTGCAGGTGACTTTGATTAGGTTTTCTGACTATTTCAACAATCTTCTACACTTCATTCCTGAAGCTTTGACCTATACTGACGGCTGTATTCAAACGCTTTACATATTAAACAGAAGAAATACCAGCTGCAACCAGGGATCATTATCCACAAACCTTTTGCAATATCTGCATGAAGAAGGCGATGGTAGATCACATCTCCCGATGAGAAATATGATGTTAAAAAAGATAACGAGATATTTGCAAATCATAGAGGCATACAAATGACTTGTAAAACCCTAGTGTTCAGAGATAAAGTTAACATATTTGGCATGCAGTTTGACACTTCATTGACCATGAAAAGGCCACGTCGTTGCCAACAAGGTGACCAAGAAACTTACAGCCCAACGGTCCAGTCAAGCTGGTTAGGTCCGGTCAAGTAACCATGTGAAGGGTGAGGGGTACAGTTGGCTTCTGGATCATCCTGTTCCGCCTCTGATAATGTTACTTAGCATTCATGTTAGTTGATTTCGAATAGATCAAAAGTGAGCTCGTCAAGTATATGAGTCTTAAATGCCCGAGTCGAGATGAGAGGGAGCGAGAGAGAGAGTGAGAGAGAGGGGGAGAGAGAGAGTGAGAGGGAGAGAGAGAGAGTGAGAGGGAGAGAGAGAGGGAGAGAGAGAGAGAGGGGGGGGGAGAGAGAGAGAGAGAGAGAGAGGGAGAGAGGGAGAGAGAGAGAGAGAGAGAGAGAGGGGGAGAGAGAGAGTGAGAGGGAGAGAGAGAGAGTGAGAGGGAGAGGGAGAGAGAGAGAGAGAGAGAGAGAGAGAGAGAGAGAGAGAGAGAGAGAATATGTGTGTGTAAAAGCGTTGTCATATAAAGAGGAACAATGTCTCCGCTGGTATCTCCAACACTTGGAGTCATTTCTTCACTTATCGCTTCCTTCTTCCACCATTTATTCCCCAGTCTCTCTTCCTTCCCAGTTTCTTCCTTTCTCCCGCCCCCCTTCTCTTCTTTATTCCCTCTCTTTCGTTTCTATTTCCCCGCTCTTAAAACGACTTCCTTCATTCCTGTCATTCCACACATTATTTCTTACTTCTTGCGTCTCTCGTTTTTCCCTCCTTTGCTCCTTCCTTCTTTATCACACTCTCTCCTTCCTTCTTTCCCTATTCCTTCCCACCCATTCCTTCCTTCCTTCCTTCCTTCTTTCCCTCTCCCTTCCATCTTTCCCACTCCTTCCCTCTGCTGCTTTACTTGCCCCTTTCTCTTGCTTTAATTTCAAATTCTTCTCCCCATACTCTCTCTGACTTAGGGTTTCCTCCCCTCTCCTTCCCGCCATATCTTCATCTGTTTCCTTCTCCCCCCCCCCTCTCCCTCCCCCTCCCTCCTGCCCTTCCCTCCTATCCTCCCTCCCTGCTTTTATTCTCCCTCCCTCCATACCGTCCCTCTCACATTCCATATCCCTTCATCTCCTCCTTCCTCGCATAACACCGTCCGGAAAGATGACGGTAAATAACCAGTGTAACAGAGTATTGCTTGGTCAGAGTGGTGGCCCTGCTGGCCTCGGCGGGCCTTGGCGGGCCTTGGTGGGCCTTGGCGGGCCTCGGTGGGCCTTGGTGGGCCTTGGCGGGCCTTGGCGGGCCTTGGTGCGCCTTGGCGGGCCTTGGCGGGTCTTGGTGGGACTTGGCGGGCCTTGGTGGGCCTAGTACTGGGCCTGCCCACACTCGCGGCTGCCCCTGAAGGTCAAAGGTGAAGCGGGCCTCGGCGGGAGAGCCATAGTGACTATATAATTTACCGTCTCTCCCCCCCCCCCTCCCCATCTCCCCTCCCCCCGCTTTTGTGGCTGGATCTTGATTGGTTAAAGGGATGGTGTCACTGGCAGTTCCTGCAACACAAGGCTTTGGTGGGCATCAAACAGGTCCTGCAACACACTGTTTTACCCAGTTACGTGAAGCATGAACACTCCTGTAGCCGGATAACGCAAACAAGAACACTACCGTAGCCGGATACAGCAAACAAGAACACTACCGTAGCCGGATACAGCAAACGAGAACACTACTGTAGCCGGATACAGCAAACAAGAACACTACCGTAGCCGGATACAGCAAACAAGAACACTACCGTAGCCGGATACAGCAAACAAGAACACTACCGTAGCCGGATACAGCAAACAAGAACACTACCGTAGCCGGATACAGCAAACAAGAACACTACCGTAGCCGGATAAAGCAAACAAGAACACTACCGTAGCCGGATACAGCAAACAAGAACACTACCGTAGCCGGATACAGCAAACAAGAACACTACCGTAGCCGGATACAGCAAACAACAACACTACAGTTGCCCAGATACAGCAAGCAAGATTGTTTGCGAGAGAGAGCAGTAAGCCGCTTGGCCAAGGCAGACAAGAGGTAGGCAGGTGATGACGGCTTGTGGTGGTGGTGGTGTAGGCCGTCAACCACTCAGACTACCACACTAAGCCGCCTGGTCACCGGATGAATCGTCATAGGAGCGAAGCCTAAGCTGACAGGAATCCTGAATGTATCCGGGAGAGGGAAGAGGTGTTGTGTAGTGCTGCGATCTTACTCCACTTCTGGAGGTGGAATTATTTTGATCCGGGATATTCCCCACAATCTCAGATACAATGTAGATGTTATGTATTACATATATATGTGTATACATATATGTATATATATATATATATATATATATATATATATATATATATATATATATATATATATATATATATATATTTGATCGAAAGGGTAAGATTAATTATTCTAACATGAATCTTTTCAATATTTCTTATATTTTTTCCTTCACTGTCGCGGGAAGTTGAAAAATTAACTCTCTAAGTTCATTTTCACACTTTTATTTTTGGTCTGACGCCTATGGATGTGTTTCGCAAGGTCACTCCTTACATTCTCAAAGTCTATTTTACCATGCGCTTGCACAGGCTTATATTATCTTTGAGTGAGGTGGTACAGAACACGTGGATGAACTAGCTGCGGTCTCTGGGGTCGCATCATATCTAACAGGATCCTTATTTCCTATGCATTTGACCTGACCTGATCTGACCTGATCTGATCTGGACATTAGTAGCGCCCATAACAGGTGTGAATTGTCATTGTCTACTGCAAGACTGGTTGTTGCCATATTCAGACATGTTTCACTGTTCTGCTGTTCTACTGTTCTCCTGTTACGGTATCACGGCCCAGTACTCGAGTTCCATGTTGTCATACACCATGCCATACACCACGAAACTCATATCATACACGAGTTTCGTGGTGTCATGCCAGTTACCAGAGAAATGTGGTGTTTTATCCAATGCCAGAGACCCATGGTGTCATAGCTAGCGTTATGACACCATAAATACGACACCATAGTTCTGTGGCATCATGACCCTGTGCCAGAGTTCCGTGGTGTCAAACCCAGTGCCAGGAAACTGTTGCTTCATGGCTGGTGTCAGAGAATCAAGGTGTCATAAGCGGTGCCGGAATTCCGTAGTGTCATAACCTGGTGCCTGAGAACCCGGGTGTCAAACCCAGTGCCAGACATCTGTAGTGTCATGACCCCGTGCCAGAGTTCCTTGGTATCAAACACAGTCGTGCCTGGTGTCATAGCCAGCAACAGCAGTATCAGGTGCAGAACTATTTGGTCTTGTATATATACAACATTAATGGCATTGTATTCTCTCTGTGCCTCGCTGCCACACTCTCTCCTGAACACATTAACACTGTGATGACTTTGATGAGCAGAAAGCAGGAGCCCAGAAAGATCATCCATTGATGTGTAACCATATCAGTGGATGACGTGGATGTAGTCGTACGGTGAGCCTGACTCCGAACACTGTTAACGGCACTGTTAACAGTGACAGGAATTTGTCGGTGACGAAGGGTATTGGAAACTGGTATAACTGTGAATGCTTAGATATTGGAGTTATGTAGAACAGTTGCTCCCAGGAACCTCGATGAAATTAGTCGACAATTGTGCGCTCGGTCATTGCCAGTGGTGAATCTTGCAATTGGAACCTCTTGCATATTGCATTGGTCTGTGGTGATTAGGTGTGCTCGCTCTCACACTCTCTAGTTCCTCTCTCTCTCTCTCTCTCTCTCTCTCTCTCTCTCTCTCTCTCTCTCTCTCTCTCTCTCTCTCTCTCTCTCTCTCTCTCTCTCTCTCTCTCTCTCTCTCTCTCTCTCTCTCTCTCTCTCTCTCTCTCTCTCTCTCTCTCTCTCTCTCTCTCTCTCTCTCTCTCTCTCTCTCTCTCTCTCTCTCTCTCTCTCTCTCTCTCTCTCTCTCTCTCTCTCTCTCTCTCTCTCTCTCTCTCTCTCTCTCTCTCTCTCTCTCTCTCTCTCTCTCTCTCTCTCTCTCTCTCTCTCTCTCTCTCTCTCTCTCTCTCTCTCTCTCTGTCTCTCTCTCTGTCTCTCTCTCTGTCTCTCTCTCTCTCTCTCTCTCTCTCTCTCTCTCTCTCTCTCTCTCTCTCTCTCTCTCTCTCTCTCTCTCTCTCTCTCTCTCTCTGTCTCTCTCTCTCTCTCTCTCTCTCTCTCTCTCTCTCTCTCTCTCTCTCTCTCTCTCTCTCTCTCTCTCTCTCTCTCTCTCTCTCTCTCTCTCGCTCTCGCGCTATCGCCCCCGGCTTCTCATATTTGTTTTTTATTTCTCTTTTATCCACGGCTTATTATTTTTTGTCCTGTACTTCACATCATTCGGCGGAGTGATCGCAATTATCTTGCCGGGGTGAACTTTATAATTGACAATTAGCAGACACGGTCAGCTGGGGCGGTCTCCTACCCCTGCCGGCTCCACCACGATGGTCCGTCACACACCAGGGCGGTCTCCTACCCTTGCTGGCTCCTCCACGACGGTCCGTCACACACCAGGGCGGTCTCTTACCCTTGCTGGCTCCACCACGACGGTCCGTCACACACCAGGGCGGTCTCCTACCCTTGCTGGCTCCACCACGACGGTCCGTCACACACCAGGGCGGTCTCCTACCCTTGCTGGCTCCTCCACGACGGTCCGTCACACACCAGGGCGGTCTCCTACCCTTGCTGGCTCCTCCACGACGGTCCTTCGGCTTTGCCCTTCAAGCTGGGCAAGATCAACGGGTATTCCTTAACGTCTAGCCGTGCCCCGGCGCTGGATAGGACCTACAGCGTCGCTCCCTTTTTCCCCCCACTACCCCGGAGGAGGTACAGACGCCAGCCCTGGGGGGTACTGCAGGTCCCACCGGTGTGGGAGACAGGAGGGGGGGAGCATCACTCTAGGAAGAGCTTTGATCTCCTTCACGAAGGGCCACACAGTGGAAAGGAGATGTGTAAATTGTCGGAACTGAGCATCCTTGCTCATCCAAGTGTGTAACCCAACACACAGCTGGCAACTGTAGCCGGCTCCGGCCACCTCTTTCCCCCCCCCCCTCCTCCTCTCTCAGATGGTGGGGGGTAACCACCTGCGGAGCCACCCCCTCCCACTCAAAGCCAGTCCCCCCTCTCCCACCTCCCAAAACATAAATGCGGAACGACTGACAAGAGATTCCTTGTTATTCACGAGAACAAAGATGTTGACAGTTAAAAAGATACTATGAGCAGGAACTGAAGGAGGCACACAGCCTGGTGAGTGCTGGTGAGTACACACACAGCCTGGTGAGTTCTCCTGAGTACACACACACACAGCCTGATGAGTGCTGCTGCTGAGTTGCGCTGCTGTTAAAAAAAAAAATCACTAACTACACGTATAAGATCTCACCAGGAAAATATGTGAGTGGCAGGTAGTGTTACCACGGCAGGTGTGAGTGATGGGTCTCATCTACCGGCTATTGTCGGCAAGAAGGAATAGTGACACCTTCCTCATACAAGGAAAAACTTCCTTTCGCCAAACTTTTTTTTTATTTTTATTGTTATTCACATTTGTGGGTACAGAAGCAGACGACTTTTAATTCCTTTTAATAGGCAGAGAGCTTTACCCTTCCTAAGTTAATGGTAAACTTTAACTTACCGTTAATATACCGCAGCATATATATATATATATATATATATATATATATATATATATATATATATATATATATGCTGAGTGCTGTTCTAAACACAGCAGTCCCTCATAAACATAGCAGACCAGCCTCATCAACATACCAGCCCGGCCTCATCAACATAGCAGACCAGCCTCATCAACATAGCAGCCCGGCCTCATAAACATAGCAGGCCGGCCTCATAAACATAGCAGGCCGGCCTCATCAACATAGCAGACCGGCCTCATCAACATAGCAGGCCGGCCTCATCAACATAGCAGCCCAGCCTCATCAACATAGCAGGCCGGCCTCATCAACATAGCAGGCCGGCCTCATCAACATAGCAGGCCGGCCTCATCAACATAGCAGGCCGGCCTCATCAACATACAACCCTTCACTCTGGACTTTGTGACACCTGACAGCTGTTGGACGTTCTAATTAATTTCGTTAATTAGATCAGGTAATAAGTTGTGTTGTTGCCAGAGTATTTGTGACAAGTAAACTTTTGTGACAAGTAAACTCACGCAAGTTTTCTCTCGTGAGTTTGGTTAATTGGCTGTTTGGCTGTCTCTTTATCATTCAGTTTACCTGTTGTGTCTGAATTTATCATTCAGTTTACCTGTTGTGTCTGAATTTATCATTCAGTTTACCTGTTGTGTCTGAATTTATCATTCAGTTTACCTATTGTGTCTGAATTTATCATTCAATTTACCTGTTGTGTCTGAATTTATCATTCAGTTTACCTGTTGTGTCTGAATTTATCATTCAGTTTACCTGTTGTGTCTGAATTTATCATTCAGTTTACCTGTTGTGTCTGAATTTATAATTCAGTTTACCTGTTGTGTCTGAATTTATCATTCAGTTTACCTGTTGTGTCTGAATTTATCATTCAGTTTACCTGTTGTGTCTGAATTTATCATTCAGTTTACCTGTTGTGTCTGAATTAATATTAATATTACCTCTTGGTCCTGGAAGTTAAGAAGCAACTCTTCCTAAAAAGAAGTTGAGAAGTATCTCCCTTTCGATAGCAGAAGTTGACAAGTATCTCCCTTTCGATAGCAGAGGTTGAGAAGTATCTTCCTTTAGATAGCAGAAGTTGAGAAGTATCTCCCTTTCGATAGCAGAAATTGAGAAGTATCTTCCTTTCGATAGCAGAAGTTGAGAAGTATCTCCCTTTCGATAGCAGAAATTGAGAAGTATCTTCCTTTCGATAGCAGAGGTTGAGAAGTATCTCCCTTTAGATAGCAGAAGTTGACAAGTATCTCACTTTCGATAGCAGAAGTTGACAAGTATCTCCCTTTCGATAGCAGAAGTTGACAAGTATCTCCCTTTCGATAGCAGAAATTGAGAAGTATCTCTCCCTTTCGATAGCAGAAGTTGACAAGTATCTCCCTTTATATAGCAGAAGTTGACAAGTATCTCCCTTTCGATAGCAGAAGTTGACAAGTATCTCCCTTTCGATAGCAGAAGTTGACAAGTATCTCCCTTTCGATAGTAGAAATTGAGAAGTATCTCTCCCTTTCGATAGCAGAAGTTGAGAAGTATCTCCAACTTGATAACAACGGTACTGTATGAAGTAGCAAAGTAGAAATTACACCTAGTCTTAACAGTGACGTAAAAACACTCCAGAATAATACAATTACCCGCGAAACAATTACACAGGACCTAAGTTTATGCCTTACTATTCTCCCTCGCCAGCTGTCGACACGCCAAGTTGTGCCATTTATTTTTGTAATTTGCGGCCGAGCGTTTGAACACGACTGTGTAGAAGCCCAGAGATGAATCTGTAGAAGCCTAGAGATGAAGCTGTAGAAGCCTAGAGATGAAGCTGTAGAAGCCTAGAGATGAAGCTGTAGAAGCCTAGAGATGAAGCTGTAGAAGCCCAGAGATGAAGCTGTAGAAGCCTAGAGATGAAGCTGTAGAAGCCCAGAGATGAAGCTGTAGAAGCCTAGAGATGAAACTATAGAAGAAGCCTAGAGATGAAGCTGTAGAAGAAGCCTAGATATGAAGCTGTAGAAGCCCAGAGATGAAGCTGTAGAAGCCCGGAGATGAAGCTGTAGAAGCCTAGAGATGATGCTGTAGAAGCCCGGAGATGAAGCTGTAGAAGCCTAGATATGAAGCTGTAGAAGCCCGGAGATGAGGCTGTAGAAGCCCAGAGATGAAGCTGTAGAAGCCCAGGGGTTTGGGTTAAGTTTAGATTCGTTAAGTTTGGTTAAAAATAGGTTAAATTAAATTAAGCTAAACTAAAATTAGATTAGGTTACCATTAGTTGTATTTGATTAGGTTAAAATAGATTAAGATAGGTTATGTTTGGTTAGCGAACACAATATCAGGAAAACGGTAAAATATAAACAGAAGATAGAAAGGCGGGAACAGAGATAAATAGAAAAAGGGAAACAGGGGGGCAACAGAACGCTAAATAGATAAGAAGACAAACATCAAAATGTCGAGACAGAGGGACCTGAGCCGTTATAATCAACATTCCACACCCGAGAGATTAATATCCAAGTTGAAAGCGTCTCGAGCCGTTCTCATTAACTCGCAAGACAAAAAATTAACAATATTTTGCGTGTCATTAATACGAGCTGAAAGAGATTATCAGGGCGAGGATATCTTCTTGCCTTGATATCTTTCTTAGGGGGGGACTAAATCCCAAATGAAACTTTGCGAAACTTTATAATATTTATTATTCCTCCCTTTGTGTCAATATAATGCAGAGACGAAATAATTTGGAACGAAATATAAGGTTGAGAATGTAAAAAATTAATGAACCGTTTTTTTCTTTGATATTATTCTCCCCAAAAACAGAAAACGGGACTCTATTTCTATTTCTGCAGCCGCTGCTACTTTTGTAGTTGACAATTTTTGGTCTTAGTATAGCGTATGTACGTCAATATACGTCGTGTTATTATGAGGACGGGTTGGACTAGAATCTTACTTCTAGTTTGTGAAAGCAAAAGGTTTAGCGTATTAACATAGATTGTATATTAACATAGATTGTGTAAAGTTCAATAGGTGAATGCAGTTTACTTTAATAAATTTCAATAAATTCCAGTATAAAGAATGACTTTGTAAATCACACAAACTTAATCACTAAACAAGTAATGAAAATAAGCACATTGTAAAGTTTTGTTGAAATTTGTATAATATCTGGGGCAATTTAGTTCACTAATTAGCAACTGATAAATTAGTAATAATTCTTACACACTAAATATAAACTAGGGAGCACTTCTTTAAATCCTACAACCCAAAACACTGTACCATACAATACACCTGAGTGTACCACTAATTAATTTGTACCACCAACGGCTAACAGAGTTGACAAAAGGCCAACCTCCAACTTTAATTCAATATTATAACTATATACTTTACATAAATGGAACTTTACAGCTGACATAATATCACTATCACTCTCTCTCTCTCTTTAAGAGAACTTAAACATCTAAAAATACTATTAACAAATATGACATTAGAATTCACACTCCAATTAACTACAAATATATCTTTAGAAGGCTTATCATGATATAATAATATAAGATAGCAGTCAAATTAGATTATAGCCTTTCTGGCAAATTAGCTTATGACTGATTATCATTATTAAACACTATTTTAAATTAGTGTATGCTTACTCCTAAATTTGCGCTCACATTCCTACTACAATCATGTTAGAATAAGCAACACAATTCGTTCTTTTTAAACAAATAATTATGCACACGAGGCTATGTAAACATTAAACAAGTTATTTTAATCAAGATATGACAGAGGCCTAACATTCGTGACTGTGTATAAAACACACACACACACACACACACACACACACACACACACACACACACACAGTGTGTGATGTGTGTTTACACTGTTTACACAGTGTAAACAGTTGATTGACAGTTGAGAGGCGGGCCGAAAGAGCAAAGCTCAACCCCCGCAAAACACAACTAGTAAACAACTAGTAAACACACACACACACACACACACACACACACACACACACACACACACACACACATACCATCTCTCACTGAGGTAAAAATCTAAGGAAGGAAGGAAGGGAAAGGGGGCGGCGTTAGTGGGTTCAGGATTATATTGCGAAGGCGAGCGCCGCCGAGGGGTGCCTGGCTCTCTCTCTTGAATAATAATTATTGTCTTGAAGGCAATCTCAAGCTCTCGCAGATGTTATATGTCAGTTCTAAGTTATATCTGACTTTCTCTCACTTTTTGGTTACATATGACTTTCTCTTACACTCTCTTTGCTTACATATGACTTTCTCTCACTCTTTAGTAACATATGACTTACAAAACTCACACACAACACATTCAACAAATATAATAATAATGTAGCAAAATCCCGTACAATAAACTGGAATACACGTGTGTATATTATACAATTTCAAATACTACAGAATAAATTACATTGTAACAGAGGTACCTTGACTCTTAAAGGTATGACCTCAGCCCGTATCCAGTCTGAGCTGGCTAGGCTGGGGTCATAACAGCTCTCACCAAGTGCCGGGGTTCGAGCCCCTCCTGGAGAAGCTGGTGCACCACAGCGGCAAATTACATTCAAAATACGAGTTCAGAATTCTCAATTTACCTCGGAAGTGAGTTTCGAAAGTTTCTTAATGTATGTGAATAGTGAAATGACCAACTTATTTGCTGGTCCAGATGTAACGAGAAATATATTTTGCTGGCGTTTGGTGTTAGCGGTCCGTGTTTGGGTGACGGTGGTGGACAGTGGGTGGTGACGGGGGGTAGACAGCGGGTGGTGACGGGGGGTAGACAGCGGGTGGTGACGGGGGGTAGACAGTGGGTGGTGACGGGGGGTAGACAGCGGGTGGTGACGGTGGTAGACAGCGGGTGGTGACGGGGGGTAGACAGCGGGTGGTGACGGTGGTAGACAGCGGGTGGTGACGGGGGGTAGACAGCGGGTGGTGACGGTGGTAGACAGCGGGTGGACGGAAATGTATATATATATGACAGTGTCAGACCATGAAGGAAGGATTAAAACAGGAATTTCCTTAAGGAAATTTTCCTTCGTAGTCTGACAATGTCATATATATATACACACAGAAAACTCTTGACTCCTAAAGGATTCGAACCCGGTAAACCATGGTCTAGATTCCTCTTGGCAGTCCAGTACTGTAACCACTCAGCCACTGACTGTACAAAAGTACTAGGAAGTCATCAGACTTATAACCCCAACACCCGACAGCACTCGTGGCATTACTGGGCACATATAGCTCATCAAATCACCTCAACATGCCGGGCCCACATAAGCGTCAAGCGTGCGTGGTCCCCAAGCCAACATGCGTAAAAACAACATGTTTTCCATGTTGAGAAATGCTGCCAGAATGCACAATTCATAGATGATGACGGGTGATGCCGATTAGGCATGGGGTTCGAATCCTCGTCGGGTCATTTATAGTTTTTAGAGATCTACGGATCTTCTCAATGATACATTAATTATTGTGATTCCTCTCGTTGTGTTCAGGTTATACACAAACAGAATACACTATATCATGATAAACCTTAATAGACCCCAGGTTGTGTTTTGTAAATAGACAGATAAATAGACAAACAGATAGATGCATGAATAGTAAATAGAATGTTCGGGAAGCATTAGTCGTTTTCAATACATTTCCCACGAATATTTTTATGTATTTGTTGTTTCTATGATTATTTTACAATGTTTGTAATCCTGAGATAAAGTGGGATTACAAACTTGGTAATCGTGTTTGATCCCACTAATTAGACCGTACAGGATCTGGTTATTGTTTTATGAATATAAGGCATATGTTTGTTGTTGTGATTAATGCTGTTATGATGATTACTATTAGTTGTAGCACGTGGTTGTTGTAGCAAATAGTTGTATTACTAGTACTAGTACCATTCTCAGACTGGAGCCAATTGGGCAGGTAGGAGCGAGGGAGAGAGGCCTTAACGTGGAGGGAATAGTGGAATGAAAATGTAAATTTGCATTAGCATATTTCTGCTTTCAACTGACGTCACTGTGAAGGGTAGAATCGAAAATTGGAGCAGCTGTTTGTTATGTTGTGATGTGGTTGTTGAACGGTAGTTTGTTATGCTGTGATGTGGTTGTTGAACGGTAGTTTGTTATGCTGTGATGTGGTTGTTGAACGGTAGTTTGTTATGCTGTGATGTGGTTGTTAAACGGTAGTTTGTTATGCTGTGATGTGGTTGTTGAACGGTAGTTTGTTATGCTGTGATGTGGTTGTTGAACGGTAGTTTGTTATGTTGTGATGTGGTTGTTGAACGGTAGTTTGTTATGCTGTGATGGGGTTGTTGAACGGTAGTTTGTTATGCTGTGATGTGGTTGTTGAACGGTAGTTTGTTATGCTGTGATGTGGTTGTTGAACGGTAGTTTGTTATGCTGTGATGTGGTTGTTGAACGGTAGTTTGTTATGCTGTGATGTGGTTGTTGAACGGTAGTTTGTTATGCTGTGATGTGGTTGTTGAACGGTAGTTTGTTATGCTGTGATGTGGTTGTTGAACGGTAGTTTGTTATGTTGTGATGTGGTTGTTGAACGGTAGTTTGTTATGCTGTGATGGGGTTGTTGAACGGTAGTTTGTTATGTTGTGATGGGGTTGTTGAACGGTAGTTTGTTATGCTGTGATGTGGTTGTTAAACGGTAGTTTGTTATGCTGTGATGTGGTTGTTGAACGGTAGTTTGTTATGTTGTGATGTGGTTGTTGAACGGTAGTTTGTTATGCTGTGATGTGGTTGTTGAACGGTAGTTTGCTACAGTCATGTAGAGCTCGATCAGCAGTTTAGCACACTGTAATGTTCTTAAACAGTAGTTTAGTGCGGTAATCTCTAACATTCTCGTCAATGGCCCATTTTTAGTTTATAATCTTAAGAATTAAGAGTCATTATTTTGAAAGATAAGAACACAAGCGTGTTGTTCTTCGTTATAAGTGTTCCACCGCTGGGTTGACAACAGCGCTGTCAAGGGCTCCCTACATGTGGGTGGGCGGCTGTCAAGGGCTCCCTACATGTGGGTGGGCGGCTGTCAAGGGCTCCCTACATGTGGGTGGACGGCTGTCAAGGGCTCCCTACATGTGGGTGGACGGCTGTCAAGACTCCCTACATGTGGGTGGACGGCTGTCAAGGGCTCCCTACATGTGGGTGGACGGCTGTCAAGGGCTCCCTACATGTGGGTGGACGGCTGTCAAGGGCTCCCTACATGTGGGTGGACGGCTGTCAAGGGCTCCCTACATGTGGGTGGACGGCTGTCAAGGGCTCCCTACATGTGGGTGGACGGCTGTCAAGGGCTCCCTACATGTGGGTGGACGGCTGTCAAGGGCTCCCTACATGTGGGTGGGCGGCTGTCAAGACTCCCTACATGTGTTTGGGAACATAGTTAGAAAGTGTCTTTTTAATATATTAAATAAATTCATATTTTCAAAGTGTCATTCCTGTGTGTAGCTTTCTCTCTCTCCGGTCCCCTATCTGGTAATTCAGGGTGGTGGCAGCGTTGTTATTGGGAAAGTCATACGGGCCCCGTAGCAGCTGATATTTCTAGTATCACTCGTGCTCTCTCACTCTCTCTCTCTCTCTCTCTCTCTCTCTCTCTCTCTCTCTCTCTCTCTCTCTCTCTCCCTCTCTCCCTCTCTCTCTCTCTCTCTCTCTCTCTCTCTCTCTCTCTCTCTCTCTCTCTCTCTCTCTCTCTCTCTCTCTCTCTCTCTCTCTCTCTCTCTCTCCCTCTCTCCCTCTCTCTCTCTCTCTCTCTCTCTCTCCCTCTCTCCCTCTCTCTCTCTCTCTCTCTCTCTCTCTCTCTCTCTCTCTCTCTCTCTCTCTCTCTCTCTCTCTCTCTCTCTCTCTCTCTCTCTCTCTCTCTCTCTCTCTCTCTCTCTCTCCCTCTCTCCCTCTCTCCCTCTCTCTCTCTCTCTCTCTCTCTCTCTCTCTCTCTCTCTCTCTCTCTCTCTCTCTCTCTCTCTCTCTCTCTCTCTCTCTCTCTCTCTCTCTCCCTCTCTCTCTCTCTCTCTCTCTCTCTCTCTCTCTCTCTCTCTCTCTCTCTCTCTCTCTCTCTCTCTCTCTCTCTCTCTCTCTCTCTCTCTCTCTCTCCCTCCCTCCCTCCCTCCCTCTCTCTCTCTCCCTCCCTCCCTCTCTCTCTCTCCCTCCCTCCCTCCCTCCCTCCCTCCCTCCCTCTCTCTCTCTCCCTCCCTCTCTCTCTCTCCCTCCCTCCCTCTCTCTCCCTCCCTCCCTCCCTCCCTCTCTCTCTCTCTCTCTCTCTCTCCCTCCCTCCCTCCCTCCCTCCCTCCCTCCCTCCCTCCCTCCCTCCCCCCCTCTCTCTCTCTCTCTCTCTCTCTCTCTCTCTCTCTCTCTCTCTCTCTCTCTCTCTCTCTCTCTCTCTCTCTCTCTCTCTCTCCACCGCTCCACACTCTTCCTTAAGTTGCTTATGCAGAGCAATATCCATCTTGATTTAGGTCCTCGTATGACGGACCGAGTGTTAATATTCTACCAAGTATTACCATGGTGGTACAGAGGTAGATAGCAAGGCTATTACAATAGTAGTTAGTTATTACAATGGTGGCAGCGGTGGGATGTTGAGGTGTCTCGGCTGTCAGGACACTGTGTGATCGGAAGGCAAATATATCAACAATCAATCTCGGCCAATGAAAAGCACTCTGCTGGTGTAGCATGTTTCCTATTGGCACATTTTAAAACTCAATTCCAACCAATGAGAAGCACTCTGATGTCGCAAAGTTAAAGAAATTATGAAATGAAATGCATCCTTTCAGTGACGTTAAGAGAATAGACATGAAGAATCAGAGAAGCCAAAAGTGAAGAGATGACAGAAGAGGAAGGGAAGAGATGCCTTAAACGACCCTCCGACACAGGATGTGACCTGTCAGGCTGATCACACCACCATTTAGTATTGATTTCCTTCAGAATTTTGGTAGAGGGAGACAAGGCCACACTTTACCTCTCTCCATCTTCCTCCCTTTTTTTTTTTACTGCGACTAAGGGTTCTTAAGGGTGTCAAATGACATACCTAGTGAAACTGCAAGCAAGAGCTGTTATCCTACTTCAGCGCATTTGAAGCCTGTTCCTAGAGATTCATTTATTTCATGAGAATTTACTTTGAAACTATCACTATCAGGGTGGAACTATGATAAAGAAATCATATAAGGAACCTGGTGAAACTGCAAGTAAGAGCTGCTGTCCTACCTCAGCTTAGTTGAAACCTTCTCCTAGAGGACCGCGGGAATGCTATGCCCCGAAAACACCTCAAGGTAACCTCAAGGTATGGATGAGAACTACTTAATGTCCACGGAGTTGAGCCAGGTGCGTAACTTTAAGAATGTTGGCCTTATACATAACGGCAAGTCAATCAACGTCACAACGGTGTTGCCGGCTCTGATGTTCAGACCATTTCCCCTCAGACTTGGTCAAGACAAGAGATGAGAGAGAATTAAGACTTAAGACTAGAAACTTAAATCTAGCTATGTCATCAGGTTATGTTATTCTCCAGCCCTGCACACTTGTGGCTTTTGCGTTTTTAGGTTTTAATTGTGTGAAATTAACATCTCTAAGGTGGACGTTGTTTCGATTCAATATAGTATGCCTTACCCAACGGCCGTTTTCTATTTGGCAAGCGCTCGTTTTCTCTAGTATGGATAACAGTAATAAAAACAAATTTATAATATTCCCCCTTAGTCTATGATTTAATATCGTATGTAAGATTTTCAAGATCTTCTCCCCTGAATGCATTATCTCTTCACCATTTGAGAGAGGTTGACGGCCTCCTGTGATGGTTGTGGTCGTCCAGACAACGTCCGCTCCCGCCCTCCTCCTCTCCTTGTTTTGTCTTTCTTTCTCAGTTCAGCTCTGATGACGACTCGAGCGAGTGGAAAGCGCTGAGCTTTCCAAATTTTTAACTGTGGTTATTCTGTAATACTGGATCAACTTTTTTCTCTTATCCTGGTTGCATACACACACACACATATATGTGTGTATAATATATATATATTATATATATATATATATATATATATATATATATATATATATATATATATATATATATATATATATATATATATGCGAACAAGCCTGAATGGTCCCCAGGACAGGTTTGATATATATATATATATATATATATATATATATATATATATATATATATATATATATATATATATATATATATATATATATAGCTGAAAAAGTTAGGTTAGGTTAGGTTAGGTAGTCGAAAAACAATTAATTCAAGAAAACTTGGCTTATTAGGCAAATTGGGCTTTGCATAGTAGGCTGAGAAGTGCGTTCTGGCTACTAGGTACGACATATATATATATATATATATATATATATATATATATATATATATATATATATATATATATATATATATATATATATATATATATATATATATATATATATATATATATATATATATATATATACCTTTGGCCCCACTAAGATTCGAACCTGGGCGGCTAGTGTCACCCCTACTAGCTACCCAGGACTAAGATCACAATCGACTGGCTACTTTTTGTAGCTTCCGTGGATCAACGGTCCCGCGGTCCGGTTTCCGACTAGGCTTCCTGGTGATCCTGGAGCCCAAATGCTTCCACATCTAGGAGGGTTATTAAGGCCCCAAACACTAACTCCTGACCAACAACAAGCATACCTCTGAACGCAGAAGTATACCACAAGGGATATATCATTTGATATATCACGTTATTGTGATTTCTGTGTGTATTAAGTATACCTTTGTCCTGAACATATTACAGGACTATAAAAACTCACAATGTTTATACAACAAGAATAGGAAAAAACCTGTCTGTTTATCTCTCTATAAAAGCCATTGTTTATTATTGATCGTAAATTCTAATTTGTATCTGACACGCCTGAATGTATGTTAATATACTCCTTGATCGTCAATACAGTCACCAATCCCCTGGAAATTAATGACTGGTTTCCCGTGGCTTTTTGTTGGAACCTTGCACAAACAGTATTGGCTTGCTCCTCTTTTACAACCCCAATCTCCAATCAAAATTGGTGAATGCTTGGTTGATGAGGCTGGCGGTAGCCTGGGACGAGCATAGCCTAAGGACTTGTTGGTAATAGTGTTTTTCATTCATTGCCTTCTCAAATCATTAACCAAATGCTTGTTAATCCTACAGCTCTCTCGAGCCCTTACCCCCTATCCCTCTCTTTTGTAAATGAAAAAAATAATTTACAAATAGCTCAACTGATTACGTGTAAACTTGATTGAAAACAAAAAACTGTTCATGGTGAATCTTTTTAATATTTATTTCTTAATGATGGTATAAGTTTGATGGACCTTCTCTGTTATCTCTCAAGCTTTGTTTTCATCTTAAGCTTTGGGTTGGAGAACAGAACTGTAGAACTTATTTCTGCTGGTGTTAAACCCATATAATAGACTCATTATAGCTTCAGGTGTCGTGTACTTATAATTTATGTGAAGCTCATAAGTTTGTATATATATACTTATGTAATCGAAACCGGGATCACGGAATCCAAGATTCTGAGTCGATATATATATATATATATATATATATATATATATATATATATATATATATATATATATATATATATATATATATATATATATATATATATATATATATATATATATATATATATATATATATATATATATATATATATATATATATATATATATATATATATATATATATATATATATATATATATATATATATATATATATATATATATATATATATATATATAAAACCCTCACTGGGGGCTCAGCACGGACACATGACTCCCACTACATGGAATGCAACACAAAATAGGTACCCTGGCAGACCCAACTTAGACCAACCCAACTGAAACCCTATAAACAGAGTGAGTGAGTGAATGAGGGGTGAGTGAGTTTAGCTCATTTAACATGCACCCCATGCCCATCGTGTGAGAGGTTGTGGAAGAGGTTACAGTGGAACATAATGGGCTCAGGAACTAGACCCCAAGTGAGGCAGACATGCAGACAGACTCTATATACCAAATCATGGCTGTTAGGAAAGTGAGGTGCTATTATCAACCTGCCCAGCAAGCAGACGACAGTGTACTAAGTAGCCTAATACACGCTGTCGTTGTTTCTTGAGATAGGCTGTGAAATGAGGCCGAAGGGTTTCTTCTTTATTGACATTAGACGGTAGAGTTTGTATCATATAATATTAATTCCCCCGTAATCTAGGACAGGAAGAATACAAGGTGTTGTATTTCCTGGGATCTGGGTGTAATTACCAGTGTGGGATAACTCTTTCTTCCTCCTCAGGAATGTCAGCGCTGGGAAGCCTCTTTCAGTTTGCTCCAACTTTCCCTCTGCCCAAGTGCTAGATTCTTGTGCGTTAAGAATGGGAAGAATTCTTTAAGTTCTCTATTCTTTGTCCTCTGATATAATAGACGACTCTTGGTGGATTGTAGATGACGTCTCCGTTGTTGTGTTGGAACTATAATGCATTTTTTCTGCTGATAGCAGGTTTTAACCACTATTAAAAAAAAAAATTTATTAAAAAATATGATATTAAAAGTATTTTTTATGTTATTAAAAGTTTTATCTCGTATTAAAAGTATTTTTTCTGCTATTAATTTTTTTCTGCTATTAATAAAAGTATTTTTCTACTTTAGTCAGGTGATAAAATTTTTGACAAGTGAAAAAGACTCAGAATGTTATCTCCTTGTACGGATAAAATATATAGTAACGTCACTATATATACAGTACGGAAGATATAGTCACCATTCACCATACGATAGATAAATTGTCACCAGTCTCTTTGTGGTAGATAAATCGTCACCATTCATTTTGTAGTACATACATTGCCACTTGAGGATTAGTTTAGTCATCACCAGTCACCGTAAGGTAGATATATCGTCGCCTTTCACCATATGGTAGATATATCGTCACCGTATGCTTGATATATCGTCACCGTATGCTTGATATATCGTCTCTGCATGCTTGATATATCGTCACCATTCACTGTGCGGTAGATATATCGTGTAAAGTTACACTCAATGGACGATCGCTTTAGGCTACGTCCACCCCTCTCCTTCTCTCACCAACAGGGGCCAAAAACAGCATTGGGTACTCAGGAGAACTAAGAACACATATCAGACACTCAGGAAAGCTAAGAACACATATCAGACACTCAGGAGAACTAAGAACACATATCAGACACTCAGAATAATTACGTTACGGGCTGATTGATCAGAACATTTCCTGTTGGTTCCAATTAACCATCCCACATTTCCGCTCTGTTCCGTGGCACGATTATGGGGGATTAGCGAGTCTCTTCGCTTGAAGAGGATTAGCAAGGCTCTTCGTGTAAACATGATTAGCAAGGCTTCGCTTAATGGGGATTAGCAAGGCTCTTCACGTCCTGTGAACGTTTAAATCAGCCGGGTTGACTTTTGAGAGGCGCTGGTGATTATTCTGGTTTTAAAGTCATAAATAATGTCTGAGTTTGTTTACTACGAGAGATCCTAGTTGTGGAGCGTTCATCAAGGTCGGGTGAAGATTGGCTTACTTCCTCTTTATGTGAGGTGTAAACTGGCTTTCTTCCTCAGTATGTGAGGTGTAAACTGACTTTCTTCCTCGGTATGTGAGGTGTAAACTGACTTTCTTCCTCGGTATGTGAGGTGTAAACTGACTTTCTTCCTCGGTATGTGAGGTGTAAACTGACTTTCTTCCTCGGTATGTGAGGTGTAAACTGGCTTTCTTTCTCGGCATGTGAGGTGTAAACTGACTTTCTTCCTCGATATGTGAGGTGAAACTGGCTTTCTTCCTCGGCATGTGAGGTGTAAACTGACTTTCTTCCTCGATATGTGAGGTGAAACTGGCTTTCTTCCTCGGCATGTGAGGTGTAAACTGACTTTCTTCCTCGATATGTGAGGTGTAAACTGGCTTTCTTCCTCGGCATGTGAGGTGTAAACTGACTTTCTTCCTCAGCATGTGAGGTGTAAACTGGCTTTCTTCAACTCTGAACAACGGGCGTACAACATTTAAGAAACGTGTTTTCAAGGAACCATTCGAGAGTAATTGATCATTACGTCGTCGTCGAGTGTCGTCCCGCCAGTGTCGTGAGCGGAACAATTACTCGTCAATACTGACAATCATCTGATAAGGTGATCACACTGGACGTGATTGTATCTCAGGTCACGTGACATGCTCCTCCCTCGGAAGGGGGGGGGTCCCTCCGCGCTTCGTACTCACCTATTTGTGCTTGCGGGGGTTTGAGCTCTGGCTCTTTGGTCTCAACCGTCAGTCAACAGGTGTACAGGTTCCTGAGCCTATTGGGTGTGCTCTTGAGGATGGTCACTGTCTCTGTTGTTTGTCTGTTACGACCTTCTGTTCTGTTATCCCCCCCCCTGTTACGACCCGGGGTTGCTATCCTCTGTAGCTATCTGCTCTGTTACGATCGGCAACCACGACCCCTCACCTGCAATCCTCTACCATTACCTGCTATCACGAGGGGGTTTTGTTAAGTTATATTATTGATATAACTCAAGTGGATGGCAGGGGGGAACGGGTGGGGTGGACAGGTGGGGGTTTGCGGTGGACGGGGGCCTTAACGAGACAGAGAGAGAAATTAATGACTGACAGGCGAGACTCGGGTCCACATCTACACCTCCTGCCCCTTCCCCTCCCCCCAGGGAGAAGCAAGAGTGTATACACCCCCTTCGCCTTGCTCTCGTTGCTTCTCAAGTTTAGTTTAGTACCCCCTTGCTGTCAGGCATCGTCCGGGGTGTTGCCACAGGCTTTGCACGGCACCGACGAATGATTATAGACCGAAAGCCTAAACGAACTCACATGTAGGAACCGTTGGCTGAGAGATGACGCTTGCACGCTGAGGTGTGCGACAGGTGGCGGCTTTCCCGGTCGTCGTGGGGGTGATCCAGCCGTCTCCATTGGAAGCGCTGCGCTTTCCAGCTAATTGTTGGCATCAATGTGTCGTAACTGGGAGAGGGGGCGGGGGAACGGGGGGTCAAGATATGCTCGGGACGGGTCCCATGGTGACCAGTCTCTTTGTCATAAAGCAGCACCTGCTGTATCCGGCTGTATCCTGCTCAGATTTAATAGATCAGCAGCTGTCTGCGTCAAGATGGGTATTTCTGTACAAATCTACGGTAACTATATACAGCTGTATCCAGCCAAATTCCAGAACAATCACAAGTGTCCTATGGAACCGGTCGTTTGGTAAAATTCTGCAGAAACTGTATCCGGTTCCATTCGACCAAACTGCGAAAAACCATCAGTCTACGGTGCGTCCGGACTGTTTGCAGAAAATATATGGTCACCATAACCGGCTCAATCCGGGCAAACCTCCGAAAACCCGCTGATCTATGGAATGGATTCTCCTTCTCCGGGTCTGTCCTCATAACCCAGGTGTTTGTCCTCATATTCCATCTCTTATTGTGTCTTCACAACTCATCAGCTATGTCCACCCTCACTCCTCATCTTTCTAGAGAATGTAAATAAAGTTTTTCTTTAACCTCTCTTTTAATAGAAAATGGTTTCTAATTTCTAATGGCCAACTGAGCCATAGAAAACACGATATGGATCTCTCTGCAATCTTTGAAATAGCAGTCACTACACCTACTATAATCTCGGGTGACTTCACCGCTCATAGTGAATTACTACTTGATTCTCCAAGAACCAACGCCAATGGAAGACATTGAACACCTTTTGGATGAAATGCCTGAAATCAGTCTGACTTCAGGCACAGAGTTAATTAATTAACTCAACGGAAACTACCCATATTGGTGGTGGGGGGAGCTGGGTCTCACGTCTGTTTCCACCAGTATTTATGAGTTGTGTCATCGGTCAGTTGACCTGGTAGTGACTCGTGACAACTTTGCTACAGGAAGAGAGGTGACTGACTGATGAAGATTTAGTCACCCAAGAGGTGGCACGGGTATGAATAGCCCGTAAAGGTAGAGAGGAAGGGGGCAGGCAAATCTATAAGTGTAAGGAAAGTGAGAAGAAAGGTTAGAGTAAGATGAAAGGTAATAATAGATGAAGCTAAGATTTAAGATGAAGGTAAGAATAAGATGTTATATATAAGAATATATCAATTCTTATCTTTATTCTATTCTTACTTTTCATCTTATTTTTACCTTTTTTCTTTTACCTGCTCCTCACCTCTCATTCGCTTACCTTATTTATTTGCCTCTCCCTTCCTCTCTCCCACACACGAGACAGCACCTCTCCTATGCCAGGTAAGTCCACTACAGGCTCACCATAGCCCGTGCTATTTGCCCCGCTCCTGTGCCAAGTAAGTTACGGGCTCACCATAGCCCGTGCTACTTGGAACTTGTTCCGAGTAGCTGAATCTATAACATCCTCTCTCCCACACCACACGCCCTGATAATGGTCCCTGGGACGGACTGAAACGTCGTCGTTTCTTCACTTTTTGACGTGTAGTTTGGTCATGTCTTCAGCCCCGTTATTGTGACTCATCCTCTGCAGTATTTGTATACATTTTTAGACAACACAAATTTGTTTGTTATTGAATAAATGTTTGAAAACTTCAGTACGTGCGGAAGTGTTCAGGGCTAAACGGGAAGAAATATATGACACAAATATCATTAAATCAAGAGCCGGAAATTGAGAGAAAAAGTAATATAGAGAAAGATATGAAGTTCTTGAAGAATCCTTTCCCTTGCCACAAAAAAGTATAATGTCTTTACTTCAACTGCATAAAAGCTTTCAATTTATACAAAATTTCCATTGTCATGTTAATTGCCAATTAGTTATTCCAGAAAAAAATATGAGAGGTCGAGTATACCTCTCGGTTAAATCCCGTGAGGTATACTCACTCGACTTCTCGGTAAATATACCTTGAGAGTTTACGTTTGTCCTGGATGATGTCGACGAGTGCTGTAGTCTTACTGGTTGGTCAGTTAGGTGTTAGTGTTGGCTGTAATCATGATGACTACGGGCTCACCATAGTCCGTGCTACTTGGAACTTTTTGTTCCAGGTAGCGAATCTTAAACAACATCATGATGACCAAACCACACACCAGGGGCCAGATTCACGAATCAGTTACGCAAGCACTTAGGAACCTGTACATCTTTTCTCAATCTTTGGCTGCTTTGTTTACAATTATTAAACAGTTAATGAGCTCCGAAGCACCAGGAGGCTGTTTATAACAATAACAACAGTTGATTATGAAATTTTCATGCTTGTAAACTGTTTAATAAATGTAAACAAAGCCGTCAAAGTTTTAGGAAAGATGTACACGTTCGTAAGTACTTGCGTAACTGCTTTGTGAATCTGGCCCCAGAATATTAAGAGACGAAGATAGTCAGTCAGCATTTGTACACAATGCTGACCAGCATATATACATTTCCTTGTGTCCTCCTGGCACAGAGTTAGAGATCTTCTAGACAACATGTAGTGCATATTAAATACTCGAGAATGCTCTTACAATGACAGATTACAGCACCAACACATTGTCTTCTGTCCTACATCTTGGGGTTATCTTGAGATGATTTCGGGGCTTTTTAGTGTCCCCGCGGCCCGGTCCTCGACCAGACCTCCATCCCCAGAAAGCAGCCCGTGACAGCTGACTAACACCCAGGTACCTATTTAGGTAACAGGGCTACCTAGTTGCCTAGGCTAGGTAACAGGGGCATAGGGTGAAAGAAACTCTGCCCAATGTTTCTCGCCGGCGCCTGGGATCGAACCCAGGACCACAGGATCACAAGTCCAGCGTGCTGTCCGCTCGGCCGACCGGCTCCCTTATACATAGATATGAAACTGGGGATGTGTTCTACTCCATGTAGCGAAGTTGGTCATCAACTGTTTTATATGGAAAGAGAATAAACCGAGCCTCAAAAGGCTCATTTCACACATTCTCCAATATGGGTAATGCCCTTGATAATCTCTGGCGAAATTGCTGGCCCAGGAAGCTTTTAGCTGGAGCCAATTTTCTGACGTTTTAGGTGTTAATGCAGGAGTTTAGGGAGAGTTGCTTCCAATCTTGGTGGGTTTCTCAGTACTTTCCTAACTGTTCTCATCTGTTAATGATGCTGGGTAATGAAGTTAAGCTCCTGGGTCCCGTCTCACAGCCCTCAGTCGACTGGAGTTTATTACTTCACTCCCAAGTTCATGTATTTAATTACATGTTGACACTAAATATGTATTACTTTCCTGTGTTTATTCAGCTACTAAGATTACATACACACACACACACACACACACACACACACACACACACACACACACACACACACACACACACACACACACACACACACACACACACACACACACACACACACACACACACACACACACACACACACAGAATAAGTCCTCCTGGACTTATGTAAGACCAATCCCTGAGTATACGGCCCCAGCATGGAGCCCGTACCTTGTCAAGCATAGGACTAAGCTAGAAAATGTTCAGAGCAATGACACTAGGCTAGTCAAAGAACTAAGAGGCATGAGTTACGAGGAAAGGCTGCGTGAAATGCACCTCACGTCGCTGGAAGACAGGAGAGCTCGGGGAGACATGATCACCACCTACAAAATTCTAAGAGGAATCGACAGGGTAGATAAAAATTAATTGTTTAACACCGGTGGTACGTGAACAAGGGGACACAGATGGAAACTGAGTACCCAAATGAGCCACAGGGACGTTAGAAAGAACTTTCTCAGTGTCAGAGTAGTTAACAGATGGAATGGATTAGGCAGTAATGTGGTGGAGGCTGACTCCATACACAGTTTCAAGCGTAGATATGATAGAGCCCAGTAGGCTCAGGAACCTGTACACCAGTTGATTGACAGTTGTGAGGCGGGACCAAAGAGCCAGAGCTCAACCCCCGCAAGCACAACTAGGTGAGTATACACACACACCAACAACCACTCAGCTTGTCGTCTAGTTACTTCACAAACCACACAATTTCTCCCGAAATGATTTTGAGGTGGGTTTGTTAGCTGAGTGGAATGGCTTCAGAGTGATCTAATAAGACCAAGCCCCCAGTGGGACCGAGGGATCAACATGGCCGCCTTCCAGCGAGGCGTCCTGGTGACAGAGGGGGACAAGCAGGAGACTGGAGGCTACAGTATCGCTCTCATGCTCCCCTCCCCCTCCCTCACCTGTGGACTCGAACCAAGGCTTGTACGTCCAGCCATCTTGCCACATGGGAGGAGTAGGTACTCACCTAGTTGTGCTTGCGGGGGTTGAGCTTCGGCTCTTTGGTCCCGCCTCTCAACTGTTAGTCAACTGGTGTACAGGTTCCTGAGCCTACTGGGCTCTATCATATCTACACTTGAAACTGTGTATATTTGAAACAGGTCAGTCGGGTTGTGGTTGGTCTGTTGTACATTCTGTGTGAATACATTCTGGCTTCCTGTCCCCCGATATAATGAAGATAAAATAATAATAATAATAATAATAATAATAATATTATTATTATTAGTATTATTATTATTATTATTATTATTATTATTATTATTATTATTATTATTATTATTATTATTATTATTATTATTATTATTATATAACACCGCTGCAAACACGTACACACTCTCTCTCTCTCCAAAGATAGAGCACACTCACTCTCTCGCACACGCTCCATGAACTGTAGGTCCATTGATGCTCACATGCACAAGCTGTGAACTACTACGAATTAACTATGAACTACAAGGTTTATTTATAAACAAAACTCCGAGCATGATAATTCCCTCCATGAATGCGCGACCACGTGGCCCCTGCCAGGGTACACTCGTGCTTCACAGAACACCGCCTGTGTTTAAGGGGTGGCTTTGGTATTTTTGTTGAATGACCCTTTAGTTTTTAGTTATTCCCGTTGTCAAGGAATAGGCTTAGTCCGTAGGCTTTCCGAGGTCCTGCTAGGCCAAAATAATTAGCTTGCTCCAGGATGCAACCCGCAACTGTTGCTTAACTAACTTCAAGTTCAAGTTAGTTTATTGAGATGATAAAATGCATCTCAAAAGGATAGGACAGCTTAGGCTATTTCCATCCTCTTGTATAACAGGTCTCTCAAAGGGCTCAAAAAGTCATACAGTACATAAATAGTACTCATATTGATCATTACAAATATATTTACATTAATTTAATATATTGCAAGAATTTCAGTATTACATCCTTGAGGCAGAGTGTTTGAACAGCCTAAGAATTGTCTCTATCAAATCATTAGCCATTAACACACATCCCAAAAAATATTAGATGCGATACACTACTTATTTCTTTATTTTAATATTCAAATTCAAATTCAAATGTTTATTCAGGTAAAAGTACATACATAGAAGATGAGTTACAAACATAATGTTGAATTTATAGACAGAGCTAATACATACAATACCTAAAGCCACTAATACGCACAGCGTTTCGAGTGATGAAACAATTGATCACTATTGAAATAAAGTGATTTATTATAAATCGATAAGTAAATAAAGTGACCACTCATATACATAGTGGTCTGGTGTGTGGCATATTACACACTAATACATATATAGTGGTCTGGCGTGTGGCATATTACACACTAATACATATATAGTGGTCTAGCGTATGGCTCTTTGTCTCTCGCTCTCATTGTCTCTCCTGGATTTTGTATGATTCATTTAGCTTTAGTTCAATCGTTTCTATTTCCCTACCTAGCCTCCTTCGTCGTTCTTGAGATAGGGCTCTCAAGATGTTCCGCGATTCGTTTTCTTCGTCTATAAAGGGAAAGACGTTCCCATTCCAATCTGCATCTCTTCCTCTTTTCTTTTCCTTTTGGGGTATGCGGTTTTGAGCATATTTCTAGTGCAACTGAGGTTATTTTTTTCCCCAGGCACTTTTTCAGATTTGCATTTTCTAGATGTTCTTCCCCAGCTTATTTCTGTGAGGTCTTGGTTTATTTGCCCCCAGTTTATCTGTTTATTATTAAAATTTAATTTGATGAATTCTCCTCCCCTGGGGCTCGGGAGTGGTTGGGCAGGTCTATTGCCCCATGCTTGTCAGAACGTCAAATTAAGTTGTGATCTGAGTAACAGATATTTGTAATCATTATGTTCTTGATGGTTATGTGATCATGTGATCACTCCCCTGCCACGTGATCACTCCCCTGTCACGTGATCACTGGTGATCACCTTGCACATTGCAAGGACTGAAGTTACGTCACTTCAGAACGATAACAAACTTTGCAAGCAATATCACAGGAAAAGTTTTCTTCCTGCACTTGAGTGAACTGTGTAGTGGCTCCGTCGCTGGGGTCCCTGGGGAGGGCTTTAGGGGAGGGCTTCAGGGGAGGGCTCCAGGGGAGGGCTTCAGGGGAGGGCTTCAGGGAAGGGCTTCAGGGGAGGGCTTTAGGGGAGGGCTTCAGGGGAGGGCTCCAGGGGAGGGCTTCAGGGGAGGGCTTCAGGGAAGGGCTTTAGGGGAGGGCTTTAGGGGAGGGCATCAGGGGAGGGCTCCAGGGGAGGGCTTTAGGGGAGGGCTTCAGGGGAGGGCTTCAGGGGAGGGCTTTAGGGGAGGGCTTCAGGGGAGGGCTTCAGAGGAGGGTTCCAGGGGAGGGCTTCAGGGGAGGGCTCCAGGGGAGGGCTTTAGGGGAGGGCTTTAGGAGAGGGCTTCAGGGGAGTGTCACTACGTGTTTGGTGAGCATGCTTCAGTTGGGTGTGTTTCAATTGTGTGTACTCACCTAGTTGTGCTTGCGGGGGTTGAGCTTTGGTTCATTGGTCCCGCCTCTCTATCAGTCAACTGGTGTACAGATTCCTGAGCCTACTGGACTCTATCAAATCTACATTTGGAACTGTGTATGGAGTCAGCCTCCACCACATCACTGCCTAATGCATTTCATTTACTAACTACTCTGACACTAAAAAAAAATCCTTCTCGTGTCTCTGTGGCTCATGTGGGTATTAAGTTTTCACCTGTGTTCCTTTGTTTGTGTTCCACCCGTGCTAAAGAGTTTGTCTTTATCCACCCCTGTCAATTACCTTGAGAATTTTGTAGGTGGGTATCATGTCTCCCCTTACTCTTCTGTTTTCTAGGGACGTGAAGTTTAGCTCCCTTAGCCTTTCCTTATAGCTCATACCTCTCAGTTCCGGGACTAGTCTGGTGGCATACCTCTGAATCACATGTTGTTAGGGTACAGGAGTACACACTTAGGTTTATTGAGGTGGGATCAAATACTGACTTTCCCCACGATGCAATTGCATGGTTTCATGTTTTTTGGTAGGTGAACAGAGGTATTAAGTGAAACAAAACGTTTCCAACCGTTCCTGTGCTGCCGGGGGATGAACCAAGGTCCGTCGGTTGTAAGCCGAGGGCGCAGACCATTGTGCTGCTGTGAACACTTCACACCAATAAATCTTAAGCATCTTCGTCAGAGGTGGAGCTCTCCGCAGACTCCAGAAGCAGGCAGCGGCCGCAGACCGTACATACTGCAGAGCCTGGCGGGTGGGAAGGCGCGCACCCGTGCCTCGGACGCCGGGCTCAGCTCAAGTACCAACACGGATCCAGACGCAATTTGACCGGAGGTTGTTGATTTTTGTGTCGTGAACACTTCAAGGGGAGATGGAAGAAAATGACAGAAGAGGTAGACAGAAGGAGAAGGAGATGGGGAGTAAAAAGAATGGAAGACAGAGAGAGGGACAGGGGCTGGAAGAGAAAGCCAATATGAGAAAGAGAAGGGCTGAGACGAGGGAGATAGGATGAGAAAAGGAAAGGAGTGAGAGAGAGAAAGAGGAGAAGGAGAGAAGAAGAAGCAACGGAAGACGTGATGGGCGTATCTCCTCATCTTTACAAATATCCTCACTAAATTTCCGCCAATTACCGCGTGAAACAACCGAGAGTATCTCAGAGCGCACGAAGCAAACTGCCCTCGTTGTGGAATAACGGTGATTATCTCACAATAACCTTGCTTGCCAGTTTACCTGAGGGCCACCATGCCCACTGGCCTCGGAGTGGGGACACGAAGACGGCGGTTTGTCAAAGGTACCTCCATTATTATCCCCCTATCCCTTGATCACAGAACCCCCCCCCCCTGGGTTTACTGGTGAAGTTTACCTGTGTATTTGGATCCCTGGTATCAACCTATACTTTCAGTATCGTCGTCGGTATCAGTTTGGCTGATACCTCAATACTATTTGTTAATAGTGTAGCAATCTGAAAAAAGAATTATGTATCATTAAGTATCGTAGTGAAATCTCATTGGCGTGATATATCAATGAAAATCATTTTGAGGCAATGGCATGACTTGAAGTCTTGAGTTAGCAGTATATATTTAACTGGCTTGCTGTTCGTAAAATTAACTTTAATTGGTAGATTTTTTCTCTCTAAAACCTACCTAGCCTGCAGAAATGTTCTGTTTCCAATGTTGCATTTTTCCATTTAGATTTCTTTTACAGAATTTCTATTTCATTTTGGTCTCTCTCTCTCTCTCTCTCTCTCTCTCTCTCTCTCTCTCTCTCTATTTACCCTTGCCTCCCTACAGGGATAAATTTCCTTCAGTTCTTGTCCTTGGTTCAAGGCTACGAGGCGGAGTTCGTCACTCCTCTCAAGTTTGACCTTCAGGTCTTCAATAACCTCATTCTCGTTTTCTATTCTCTCTTGTAATTCTTGAAGCTGCCTTCCAGGAGAAGCTGTCTTCCAGGAGAAGCTGCCTTCCTGGAGAAGCTGTCTTCCAGAAGATGCCTTCCAGGAGAAGCTGCCTTCCAGGAGAAGCTGCCTTCCAGGAGAAGCTGCTTTCCAGGAGAAGCTGTCTTCCTGGAGAAGCTGCCTTCCAGGAGAAGCTGCCTTCCAGGAGAAGCTGCCTTCCTGGAGAAGCTGCCTTCCAGGAGAAGCTGCCTTCCTGGAGAAGCTGCCTTCCAGGAGAAGCTGCCTTCCAGGAGAAGCTGCCTTCCTGGAGAAGCTGCCTTCCTGGAGAAGCTGCCTTCCAGGAGAAGCTGCCTTCCAGGAGAAGCTGCCTTCCTTGAGAAGCTGACTTCCTGGAGAAGCTGCCTTCCTGGAGAAGCTGTCTTCCTGGAGAAGCTGTCTTCCTGGAGAAGCTGTCTTCCAGGAGAAGCTGTCTTCCTGGAGAAGCTGCCTTCCTGGAGAAGCTGTCTTCCTGGAGAAGCTGCCTTCCTGGAGAAGCTGTCTTCCTGGAGAAGCTGCCTTCCAGGAGAAGCTGCCTCTTCTTCAGTCCACTTGTCTCTTCCTCCACTGGCTTTGTGATCTCTTCACATCTTGGTGCACTTTTGAATTGTATTGATGGTGTTGGTGTGGTTGTGGTGAGTGAAGGGCCCGTGTGTGTGTGTGTGTGTGTGTGTGTGTGTGTGTGTGTGTGTGTGTGTGTGTGTGTGTGTGTGTGTGTGTATGTGTGTGTGTGTGTGTGTGTGAGCCGTGTGATAGAGTGTATACATGTATGTGTATACCGTGTCGTCTACTCTCCTGGAAAACAATCACATCCCAAACAAACAACATCAGTCCTTCTCAACATTCAGTTCTCCCCAAATAAACAAAATAAACAATAAACAAAAAGTTACAAAAGTCCCCCCCCCCTCTCCCCCAAGTAACAATCTCCCAGCTCCACCACGTCCCCCTAAAAACCCTGGAAACACAAACCGAAACTGTTTCCATTTTCCGCTTGTTACAACTTTTAATAAAGTTGTTACATCTTGGCTTAACGTGTTTATGACGTATTAGAACGTTGTTACAACTTGGTATATTGGTTGTTATAACTGGTTAGGAAGTGTTAAAACTTGTTCGAACGTTGTACCAACGTCGCACTTTCGGTGTGTGTTTGGCGGGAAGTGCCTTCAGTAAAACACAAAAGCCAGCATCCCGACCCGAACAAAAGAGGACTAAAAAAAGCCCTCTGGTCAGCGTGGGAGGTGTGAGTATAGGGACACCAGAGGGCCCTATTCTCAAGACGCAGAAAAAGGTGGGTCCAAGACGAGGTGAAGGACACAGGGATCGGATCCAAGGGGCTGGAAAATAGAGGTAAAACACAGAGACGACAAAATCTGGAGTTTGGGCCCGCCTGGATGCCTGGAACCTGGAGTGTAGAATATAAAGGGGAACCAGAGGGAAGATTGATTTTGAAGAGGAGGAGGTGGGGAGGGGGTGGAGAAGGAGGGGGAGATGTATAAGTTGAGGGGGGGAACAGTAGGAGGGGTGAGGTGGTGGGGAGAGGCAGGAAGCAAGAGAAGAAAGAAGGTGGAGGGTGCGGGGGAAAAGGAGGTGGTGTGGGAGGGGGGGGGAATGAAATATGAAAGGGGGAGAGAAAGAATGAAATAGAGTGGGGCAGAAGGAAAGTGGAGATGGAGGGAAGAGGAGCATAGAGCAAAGGCAGTTAGCAGGAGCAGAGAGGAGAGGCAGTTAGCAGGAGTTAACTGCAATCAGATTTAATTGTAGTTAACTCAGTAACCACTGAGATTAACAATTTAACTATGAGGAAATTACTTTCCCAAGTCAGCAAGCCCTTCGACCCCTTAGTACTATTAAGTCCCATAGTGAAATTTTCGACATTTCAGATATTTTGAAACCTGCAGGGGGGTTTGGGCAAAATATGACCCATCACCGTTTTCAATAATTGGCATATTTTCGGTATAAAAACTCGTAATTTGAAACGGAAAATAGGTACAGAGAGTCAGAATTCGGCTCGAAAATGACGCTAAGGAGTGAAATTTCCGACATTTCAGTTATTTTAAAAACTGCAGGGGGGTTTGGGCAAAATATGAGCCATCGACGTTTTCAGTAATTGGCATATTTTCGGTATAAAAAGTCGTAATTTGAAAATGAAAAAAGGTGCAGAGACTCAGAATTCGGTTCGAAAATCACGCTCAGGAGTCAAAATTCCCACATATGAGATATTTTGAAAACTGCAGGGGGGTTTGGGCAAAATATGACCAATCAGCGTTTTCAGTAATTGGCATATTTTCGGTATAAAAAGAAATAACCCTGAAGCCTTGTGATAGGCTCTGAACGCTATCCCTGTTGTAAATTTCTTTCTGTCTTCACTCAATACCCCAGCTTAACACTGTTACAGTCCAGTATGACCCCTCACTGGACTGCCACAGTTATAAGAGGAATATTAAATGAGGAAGATACATCAAGGACAAGGGTTATTAATTTATAAAAAAAATAATAGAAAAATGATTATAACACTGCCACCACCTTCCCGACCAACCATACCTGAATGTGTCTATCACCGACCCCCCAGGAAGGCAAGGAGTCAGTAATCATGGCACTCCGGGTAATATGAACTTCAGTAATAAATTTTGGGAAATTAGTTTGTTTAATTTTTCTTTGCTTATTTAAATCCACGGGCGACTTTAATATCTATTAACTGTAGGAGAACATGGGGGGGGGGGGGGTTTCCTATTCAACACATAAAAATGACAAAGTAGAGAAATATATCAAAGGGGAGTTAAGTGAATACCACTTGGCAAGTTATACAATTTATTTTATGAAACATGTAAATTAAGACAATTTGAACATATACCCTATTCTATTCCCCTAGAGGCACAATGGATATGGATATCTACTGAGGACATGAGATCAAGTGCACAATACCTTGAAACCGCACTGAGGCCAAGATGTTGATGGCTGCCCTCAACCCCTTGGATGCGGGCTTTTGTCCCCTATCCCAACACAGTCCCTAGACACACCACTGAAATTTTGTTTTACCAGCTTACCGGTGGAAATGATTGCTTCTCCCACCATCTAATACAGCCCCAGGGTACCACCCCTTCTTTTGGCAATGGCCAACCATTAACACTAGGCCTGAGGTGTGGCTCTCTAGGGCCAATAAGAACTTGGCACTTATCTACCGCCAATCACATTCCATGATCTGCCGTGGAAGGTTACATGAATTCTTGAAGATTGAGTCAGCTCTCTCCAGCTATGTGAAGGGAACAAGGCGCTTCTGTATTGGACCTCTGAGCAATGTTTTCAACCGATAAATTATGTTCAAGCCTGTCTCCTCCAAGATAAAGAGTAGGGACATTTGACTCGCCTGGTATGGGGAAGGGACCGGTGAGAGGGAAAGAGAGGGAATGAGAGGTGGATGGAGAGGGAAATCTGAGTGGGGGGGAATTGAGTAGGAAAGCCAAAGGTATCACAAGGGCCAGCTGCAAGACCACACTCAGGTCAACCTCTTGGCCCTGACAAATGGGCGACAGGGGGGGGGGGTGGGAGGAGACGAATGACAGGCCAGGGGAGAAAGGGAGAAGGAAGGAGGGGAGAGGGGAGAAGGAAGGAGGGGAGAGGGAGAACCAATGATCTGAGTACAAGATCATTACAAAAAGTGGTAATTTGAAAATGAAAATAGGTGCAGAGAGTCAGAATTCGGCTCAAAAATTACGCTCAGGAGTCAAAATTCCCACATTTCAGATATTTTGAAAACTGCAGGGGGGTTTGGGCAAAATATGACCCATCGGCGTTTTCAGTAATTGGCATATTTTCGGTATAAAAAGTCGTAATTTGAAAATGAAAATAGGTGCAGAGAGTCAGAGATCGGCTCAAAAATGATGCCTAGGAGTCAAATTTCCGACATAGGCTTTGCAAGAGCTTATGGCACCATTGCTTATTGGTGACTGGACAAGTTAATCTACTTACATCAAAGGCAAGAGTGGCACTGGTGAAGGAACGATCCTTGCCACAGCTAGAATTAAGACCTCTTAGGAGTGAGGTTAGCGTCTTATCTGAGCCAAACACTCACCAACATCCATTTTCAACCAACAGGTGAGTGGTAAGATAATGCAGGTGCGCTTCAATGCCTGGGGGGGGGGGGGACAGCAATTGTAAGACATCCTATGTGAGCAATCGTGTTAAAAAATATTACAAATTATCAGCTGGTTTTACCTTATTGTATGCACAGATTATTGTATGCACAGATTATTGTATGCACAGATTATTGTATGCACAGATTATTGTATGCACAGATTATTGTATGCACAGATTATTGTATGCACAGATTATTGTATGCACAGATTATTGTATGCACAGATTATTGTATGCACAGATTATTGTATGCACAGATTAAAGATAACCCAACTGACTACTTGTCAGGAGGACTGACGTTGGAACAAGTGATCAGTGACCTGAACAAAAGCCACAAGTCATTGTGACCAATGTCAACCCTTCCACGGAGGTCCCACCAACCACTCGACACCAACAATTGACTTGGCACTCCACTCCTACAAAACTACTCAGGATGTCAGTGACAGATTTTCTCAGTGACAAAAGTCTCTCAGGATGTGTTTGTGCTTCTTCATAAAGTAGGTATCAAACGCAAATTTCCAGGTGCACTTAAATACAGCTGGGCATATCCCATGCGCAGGTTCGAACCCTCATCACGGCTCTTGTGGATTTGTTCATTTGATATATCACGCTATTGTGATTTTGTGTTTTTCAAGCCTTTCTATCACGTTGTTTAATACGGTTGGACTGAGAACGCCTTTTTGTGGGGCGCTGTTTTCTGGGAAAGGGAAAGGTGTCCTTGTCCTCGTACTCTGATTTTACGATCACTGAGGACGCCATACACCCAGGCAAGAAAATTGCCTCTCAACCCCTTGGCAATCAACGAATGTAAGATGGGATACTGGCTTGCTAGCACAAACGTTTCTGTAAGTTTAGAACGACAGGGAGTTTCGCATTTTAGTGTCCGTGGACGTTGTCAAAGCAAATGAATGTTCCTACACCTTCCTTGACAAATCAGTATATTTGGATTCAATTGTTAAATTTCCTAATTGAGTCTATAGAATCATTATTTTTGCTGTCTTGGCTGTGCAGGAAAAGAAAAGAGTGAAATAGGACGGTTCTCCTATTTCACCATCCATTACTCCTGCCTTGGCAATTGGAGTGAAACCAACTCCCTGCCCGACACAACACTGGAACATTACCTAACACAGTGCAAAGTTACTAACCAAATGAGATTTCAATTAAGCAGGCGATGAGTCACAATAACGTGGCTGAAGTATGTTGACCACACACTAGAAGGTGAAGGGACGACGACGTTTCGGTCCGTCCTGGACCATTCTCAAGTCGATTATGAGAATGATTCACAGTCGATTTCAGAATGATCCAGGACGGACCGAAACGTCGTCGTCCCTTCACCTTCTAGTGTGTGGTCTGGTCAACATTTCAATTAAGATTTAACAGAGCAGACGAGTTGTTAAACACATGAAACATGATGTTACTGAAGCGACTATACGAGTCATAAACACACATACAGCGCCTAAGACGCGAGTAACTCTTAGTGGGCCAGCCAGAGGCTTGAGGCCCGCGCTGGAATATCCCAGCAAAACAACACCAAAAATGTCCTTCCATTTAGAAGGAAGTTTTTGGACATTTATTTTGAACCTTCGGACAATCCATTTGGACACTGATTTGAGAGCGTATCATTTTCAAGGGACTTATTGACACGGCCGAACACTAATTGCTGCCCCACGCCACAAGAATGTTAAATCATTGGAAATGTAAATGATCGTTTTGTTGGGGCGCCTGACAGCTGAGTTGACAGCGCTTCGGATTCGTAGTCCTGAGGTTCCGGGTTCGATCCCCGGTGGAGGCGGAGACAAATGGGCAAAATGTTCAACCCGTTCTCGCAAATTTAATAAGTCAATATTGACTTATTAAATATGTGCATAGGTGACATACTTAACATAATAGATACCCTTAAAAAGATTCATAGAAAACACCGACCTTACCTAACCTTGTTAGTATCTTAAGATAAGCATCTTATTGCTTCGTAATTACAATTATTACCTAACCTATAATAGGTATAGGTTAAGTAATAATTGTAATTACAAAGCAATAAGATGCTTATCTTAAGATACTAACAAGGTTAGGTAAGGTCGGTGTTTTCTATGAATCTTTTTAGGGGTATCTATTATGTTTAGTATATCACCTATGCACGTAGTTGATAAGTCAATATTGACTTTACGAATTTGCGAGAACGGGTTGAAATGTTTCTATCCACCCTGATACCCCCCTGTTACCTAGCAGTAAATAGGTACCTGGGAAATAGTCAGCTGCTACAGGCTGCTTCCTGGGGGTGGAGGCCTGGTCGAGGACCGGGCCGCGGGGACGCTAAGCCCCGAAATCATCTCAAGATAACCTCATGATATATATATATATATATATATATATATATATATATATATATATATATATCATGGTTACAATCAATGTTTCAATGTACAAATATGTAAAAACAACTTTCTGTTGTGTCTATGACCCATATTGGTGACGGGACAAGTCACCATTTCAGGTCTGAAACTCCAGCTGCTGTCATCAGGGGGCAGGTGTGTGGTGTGTCTCACTCTCCAGGCAGGTGTGTGGTGTGTCTCACTCTCCAGGCAGGTGTGTGGTGTGTCTCACTCTCCAGGCAGGTGTGTGGTGTGTCTCACTCTCCAGGCAGGTGTGTGGTGTGTGTCTCACTCTCCAGGCAGGTGTATGGTGTGTCTCACTCTCCAGGCAGGTGTGTGGTGTGTGTCTCACTCTCCAGGCAGGTGTGTGGTGTGTCTCTCACTCTCCAGGCAGGTGTGTGGTGTGTCTCTCACTCTCACAGGCAGGTGTGTGGGGTTCTCCGGGTCGTCTCCGCTATACCTGCCCTTAATCTTGGTCTCGTTATGGCCTCCAGTACTGTCTTCCCTGTCAGCCCCCATCCTCCTCCTGCCACCGCTCATGTGTCTCCTGTACACGTCGAGATACGTGTGTCTCCTGATACATACATATATATATATATATATATATCTATATATATATATATATATATATATATATATGCAAACAAGCCTGAATGGTCCCCAGGACTATATACAACTGAAAACTCACACCCCAGAAGTGACTCGAACCCATACTCCCACAACTGGTATGTACAGGGACGCCTTAATCCGCTTGACCATCACGACCGGACATAAGGAAGTGATAGCCGAGGCTATATGAACCACTTCCCCGCCGGCACTCGGATGGTAATCTTGGGCATAGCATTTTATCAAATCACCTCATTCTTTGGGGCACACGTGAGGAACACAAATGCAAACAAGCCTGAATGGTCCCCAGGACTATATACAACTGAAAACTCACACCCCAGAAGTGACTCGAACCCATACTCCCACAACTGGTATGTACAGGGACGCCTTAATCCGCTTGACCATCACGACCGGACATAAGGAAGTGATAGCCGAGGCTATATGAACCACTTCCCCGCCGGCACTCGGATGGTAATCTTGGGCATAGCATTTTATCAAATCACCTCATTCTTTGGGGCACACGTGAGGAACACAAATGCAAACAAGCCTGAATGGTCCCCAGGACTATATACAACTGAAAACTCACACCCCAGAAGTGACTCGAACCCATACTCCCACAACTGGTATGTACAGGGACGCCTTAATCCGCTTGACCATCACGACCGGACATAAGGAAGTGATAGCCGAGGCTATATGAACCACTTCCCCGCCGGCACTCGGATGGTAATCTTGGGCATAGCATTTTATCAAATCACCTCATTCTTTGGGGCACACGTGAGGAACACAAATGCAAACAAGCCTGAATGGTCCCCAGGACTATATACAACTGAAAACTCACACCCCAGAAGTGACTCGAACCCATACTCCCACAACTGGTATGTACAGGGACGCCTTAATCCGCTTGACCATCACGACCGGACATAAGGAAGTGATAGCCGAGGCTATATGAACCACTTCCCCGCCGGCACTCGGATGGTAATCTTGGGCATAGCATTTTATCAAATCACCTCATTCTTTGGGGCACACGTGAGGAACACAAATGCAAACAAGCCTGAATGGTCCCCAGGACTATATACAACTGAAAACTCACACCCCAGAAGTGACTCGAACCCATACTCCCACAACTGGTATGTACAGGGACGCCTTAATCCGCTTGACCATCACGACCGGACATAAGGAAGTGATAGCCGAGGCTATATGAACCACTTCCCCGCCGGCACTCGGATGGTAATCTTGGGCATAGCATTTTATCAAATCACCTCATTCTTTGGGGCACACGTGAGGAACACAAATGCAAACAAGCCTGAATGGTCCCCAGGACTATATACAACTGAAAACTCACACCCCAGAAGTGACTCGAACCCATACTCCCACAACTGGTATGTACAGGGACGCCTTAATCCGCTTGACCATCACGACCGGACATAAGGAAGTGATAGCCGAGGCTATATGAACCACTTCCCCCGCCGGCACAAGTGGTTCATATAGCCTCGGCTATCACTTCCTTATGTCCGGTCGTGATGGTCAAGCGGATTAAGGCGTCCCTGTACATACCAGTTGTGGGAGTATGGGTTCGAGTCACTTCTGGGGTGTGAGTTTTCAGTTGTATATAGTCCTGGGGACCATTCAGGCTTGTTTGCATTTGTGTTCCTCACGTGTGCCCCAAAGAATGAGGTGATTTGATAAAATGCTATGCCCAAGATTACCATCCGAGTGCCGGCGGGGAAGTGGTTCATATAGCCTCGGCTATCACTTCCTTATGTCCGGTCGTGATGGTCAAGCGGATTAAGGCGTCCCTGTACATACCAGTTGTGGGAGTATGGGTTCGAGTCACTTCTGGGGTGTGAGTTTTCAGTTGTATATAGTCCTGGGGACCATTCAGGCTTGTTTGCATTTGTGTTCCTCACGTGTGCCCCAAAGAATGAGGTGATTTGATAAAATGCTATGCCCAAGATTACCATCCGAGTGCCGGCGGGGAAGTGGTTCATATAGCCTCGGCTATCACTTCCTTATGTCCGGTCGTGATGGTCAAGCGGATTAAGGCGTCCCTGTACATACCAGTTGTGGGAGTATGGGTTCGAGTCACTTCTGGGGTGTGAGTTTTCAGTTGTATATAGTCCTGGGGACCATTCAGGCTTGTTTGCATTTGTGTTCCTCACGTGTGCCCCAAAGAATGAGGTGATTTGATAAAATGCTATGCCCAAGATTACCATCCGAGTGCCGGCGGGGAAGTGGTTCATATAGCCTCGGCTATCACTTCCTTATGTCCGGTCGTGATGGTCAAGCGGATTAAGGCGTCCCTGTACATACCAGTTGTGGGAGTATGGGTTCGAGTCACTTCTGGGGTGTGAGTTTTCAGTTGTATATAGTCCTGGGGACCATTCAGGCTTGTTTGCATTTGTGTTCCTCACGTGTGCCCCAAAGAATGAGGTGATTTGATAAAATGCTATGCCCAAGATTACCATCCGAGTGCCGGCGGGGAAGTGGTTCATATAGCCTCGGCTATCACTTCCTTATGTCCGGTCGTGATGGTCAAGCGGATTAAGGCGTCCCTGTACATACCAGTTGTGGGAGTATGGGTTCGAGTCACTTCTGGGGTGTGAGTTTTCAGTTGTATATAGTCCTGGGGACCATTCAGGCTTGTTTGCATTTGTGTTCCTCACGTGTGCCCCAAAGAATGAGGTGATTTGATAAAATGCTATGCCCAAGATTACCATCCGAGTGCCGGCGGGGAAGTGGTTCATATAGCCTCGGCTATCACTTCCTTATGTCCGGTCGTGATGGTCAAGCGGATTAAGGCGTCCCTGTACATACCAGTTGTGGGAGTATGGGTTCGAGTCACTTCTGGGGTGTGAGTTTTCAGTTGTATATAGTCCTGGGGACCATTCAGGCTTGTTTGCATTTGTGTTCCTCACGTGTGCCCCAAAGAATGAGGTGATTTGATAAAATGCTATGCCCAAGATTACCATCCGAGTGCCGGCGGGGAAGTGGTTCATATAGCCTCGGCTATCACTTCCTTATGTCCGGTCGTGATGGTCAAGCGGATTAAGGCGTCCCTGTACATACCAGTTGTGGGAGTATGGGTTCGAGTCACTTCTGGGGTGTGAGTTTTCAGTTGTATATAGTCCTGGGGACCATTCAGGCTTGTTTGCATTTGTGTTCCTCACGTGTGCCCCAAAGAATGAGGTGATTTGATAAAATGCTATGCCCAAGATTACCATCCGAGTGCCGGCGGGGAAGTGGTTCATATAGCCTCGGCTATCACTTCCTTATGTCCAGTCGTGATGGTCAAGCGGATTAAGGCGTCCCTGTACATACCAGTTGTGGGAGTATGGGTTCGAGTCACTTCTGGGGTGTGAGTTTTCAGTTGTATATAGTCCTGGGGACCATTCAGGCTTGTTTGCATTTGTGTTCCTCACGTGTGCCCCAAAGAATGAGGTGATTTGATAAAATGCTATGCCCAAGATTACCATCCGAGTGCCGGCGGGGAAGTGGTTCATATAGCCTCGGCTATCACTTCCTTATGTCCGGTCGTGATGGTCAAGCGGATTAAGGCGTCCCTGTACATACCAGTTGTGGGAGTATGGGTTCGAGTCACTTCTGGGGTGTGAGTTTTCAGTTATATATATATATATATATATATATATATATATATATATATATATATATATGCCTCGTGTACACATCAAGACACATATATATACCATCATGTACACATATCAAGATATATATATATACCATCGTATACACATCAAGACACATATATACCATCGTGTACACATCAAGACACATATAATGTAGTATACACACATCAAGACACATGTACATTTGAAGACCAGGTGAAGCAAACTGATGTTCCACTGAGGACTTAAGTTAATAATCCCCCCCGCCCAAGTTAGAGCAGCTTTGGTGCTCCTTGACAAAGTTGGATAATGAGACGAGCAGCTCCAAGGCGGGTGACGGAGCGCAGGTGACCTGTATTTTCCTCATTAATGCGGTTAGCAACAGTTCGCTTCCCGGGGTTCGAATCCTAGGCAACGGGAGATGCTGGAATCATCTTTTGTTTTGTTTTTTTCTTACGCCTCGTGTTTTGTTTTATTGAGTCGTCAATTGGTACCTAGGAGCTAGCTCGCTGTTGTGGGTTGCTTCCTGTGGACGGTCATTCCTTTATGACTTTGGTTCTGTCAATTGTTGCAACACACACACAGGTTAGGTTACCCTAACCTAACCTTATTTAATCTAATATTTCTGTCAGAGTTGCACTGTTGAACGTGCAGGCGCGCACCTCGTAGGTGTGTAGGGCCAGGATGGTGGTGTGTATGGTGAGGGGGTTACTGTGTATGGTGAGGCAGGGTAGGGCCAGGATGGTGGTGTGTATGGTGAGGCAGGGTAGGGCCAGGATGGTGGTGTGTATGGTGAGGGGGTTACTGTGTATGGTGAGGCAGGGTAGGGCCAGGATGATGGTGTGTATGGTGAGGCAGGGTAGGGCCAGGATGATGGTGTGTATGGTGAGGGGGGTTACTGTGTATGGTGAGGCAGGGTAGGGCCAGGATGATGGTGTGTATGGTGAGGGGGGTTACTGTGTATGGTGAGGCAGGGTAGGACCAGGATGATGGTGTGTATGGTGAGGGGGTTACTGTGTATGGTGAGGCAGGGTAGGGCCAGGATGGTGGTGTGTATGGTGAGGGGGTTACTGTGTATGGTGAGGCAGGGTAGGGCCAGGATGGTGGTGTGTATGGTGAGGCAGGGTAGGGCCAGGATGGTGGTGTGTATGGTGAGGGGGTTACTGTGTATGGTGAGGCAGGGTAGGGCCAGGATGATGGTGTGTATGGTGAGGCAGGGTAGGGCCAGGATGATGGTGTGTATGGTGAGGGGGGTTACTGTGTATGGTGAGGCAGGGTAGGGCCAGGATGATGGTGTGTATGGTGAGGGGGGTTACTGTGTATGGTGAGGCAGGGTAGGGCCAGGATGATGGTGTGTATGGTGAGGCAGGGTAGGGCCAGGATGATGGTGTGTATGGTGAGGGGGGTTACTGTGTATGGTGAGGCAGGGTAGGGCCAGGATGATGGTGTGTATGGTGAGAGGGGTTACTGTGTATGGTGAGGCAGGGTAGGGCCAGGATGGTGGTGTGTATGGTGAGGGGGGTTACTGTGTATGGTGAGGCAGGGTAGGGGCCAGGATGGTGGTGTGTATGGTGAGGGGGGTTACTGTGTATGGTGAGGCAGGGTAGGGCCAGGATGATGGTGTGTATGGTGAGGGGGGTTACTGTGTATGGTGAGGCAGGGTAGGGCCAGGATGATGGTGTGTATGGTGAGGGGGGTTACTGTGTATGGTGAGGCAGGGTAGGGCCAGGATGATGGTGTGTATGGTGAGGGGGGGTTACTGTGTATGGTGAGGCAGGGTAGGGCCAGGATGGTGGTGTGTATGGTGAGGGGTTACTGTGTATGGTGAGGCAGGGTAGGGGCCAGGATGGTGGTGTGTATGGTGAGGCAGGGTAGGGCCAGGATGGTGGTGTGTATGGTGAGGGGGGTTACTGTGTATGGTGAGGCAGGGTAGGGCCAGGATGGTGGTGTGTATGGTGAGGGGTTACTGTGTATGGTGAGGCAGGGTAGGGCCAGGATGGTGGTGTGTATGGTGAGGGGGTTACTGTGTATGGTGAGGCAGGGTAGGACCAGGATGATGGTGTGTATGGTGAGGGGGTTACTGTGTATGGTGAGGCAGGGTAGGGGCCAGGATGATGGCGTAATATGTTGCTTTATAGTGAGCGTTCCGTCTGGCTCCGAGCAGGCCTGCGGTGGCTGATAACACCGTGTGTGTGTGTGGGCACTCTACTCACCTAGTTGTATTCACTTGTGCTTGCGGGGGTTGAGCTCTGGCTCTTGAGCTCTGAGAGGCACGACCTCTGGTTGAGGTCGCGCCTCTCAACTGTCAATCAACTTGTGTAAGATTCCTGAGCCTACTGGGCTCTATCATATCTACATTTAAAACTGTGTATGGAGTCAGCCTCCACCACATCACTGCCTAATACATTCCATCCGTTAACTACTCTGACACTAAAAAACTTCCTTCTAACGTCCCTGTGGCTCATGTGGGTACTCAGTTTCCATCTGTGTCCCCTTGTTCGCGTACCACCAGTGTTTATCCTTGTTTACCCGGTCGATTCCCCTGAGGATTTTGTAGGTTGTGATCATGTCTCCCCTTACTCTTCTGTCTTCCAGTGTCGTAAGGTGCATTTCCTGTGTGTGTGTGTGTGTGTGTGTGTGTGTGTGTGTGTGTGTGTGTGTGTGTGTGTGTGTGTGTGTGTGTGTGTGAGAGAGAGAGAGAGAGAGAGAGAGAGAGAGAGAGAGAGAGAGAGAGAGAGAGAGAGAGAGAGAGAGAGAGAGAGAGAGAGAGAGAGAGAGAGAGAGAGAGACAGAGAGAGAGAGAGACACAGAGAGAGAGAGAGAGAGAGAGAGAGAGAGAGAGAGAGAGAGAGAGAGAGAGAGAGAGAGAGAGAGAGAGAGAGAGAGAGAGAGAGAGAGAGAGAGAGAGAGAGAGAGAGTGTGTACAAGAGAGCCAATTAAACATGGTAATTCATTGAGTGTGTTATGCAGGGGAGCAAGGCACGCTGAGCGATGCAACAACAGCAAGATTACTGAATAACCAGAGTCTCCCAGGAGGTCAGCCAGCCACGTGGCCCCACCGTGTGACCCTGACCCCTCATACCCGTGTACTCCCCTCCTCCTTATACCTAACACCTCAAACATTATCCTCATTCCAATAACTTTTTTAACTATAACTCTAAATAATTCTAACTAACTAACAATAACTCAGATTCTTTTGACTTTAGTCTAGTAAACATTGACTCGGCCTTATATATATTCTCTTCTACAACTCATCATGGGAGTTGATGAATTATAGAAAATATTTGTGGAGGTGGGACGGTTGTTTCAAGCGTAGGGTGGACCTGTGCATGGGGAGAGGGGGGTGGGGGAAGTCCTGTGGGTGTGTAGTTAGCTTAGGCTTCGAGCAACTGTGACTTCCTTTTGCAGTTTCCTTCCTTCGTGTGTTCTTACTAAACTAAGTAACTAGTTCGCCTGCGATGTAACATGCCAAGCTGAACGGCCTGCTGGGCTCACATTGTTGACATACATGTCGAATGGTACAACTACCTTGTTAAGGCGGTAATGTACAGAGCACATTGGGAGTTGAGGTTCAGGTTCTAGTGGAGCCCAGTAGGTGCCTCTGTAACCTTTTCCACTGTCGCCCTCAGCATGGGAATGGGGTCCAGTACCATTCACAGGATGGGTATGGGGTCCAATACCATTCAAAGGATGGGAAGTGGGTCCAATACGATTCACAGGATAGGAATTGGGTCCAATACCATTCAAAGGATGGGTATGGGGTCCAATACCACTGAAAGGATGGGTATGGGGTCCAATACCAAACACAGAATAGATACGAGCATTCTTTCACTCACAGGATGCTTATGGGACTCCCCCTTACACTCATACAATAGGTATTCTGTCCACTGCTGCTCACAATATGCCCATGAGGTTCCTCACCGCTCACAGGATGGGTATGGGATCCACTACAGCACGTGTGGCGGCCTGGCCGGGGGGGGGGGGGGAGGTGGCGGGCAGCATCACCACCTCATCTTTAAGGCTGGAGATGGTCCTCGTGGCGCTGTGAGCCTCACCTCCAACCCGGCCTCGGGGAGGTCCACTCTGTGGCCTTCCTGCCGATCGATTAATGGTTGAGAGGCGGGACCCAAGAGCCGGAGCTCATCACACCTCAAAGCCCCCTTGTAAATTCAACTAGAAGAGAATAATTAGATTAGTATTCAGAACTCTAATATGTGAAAAGATAATTGCAAAAACTTCATACAGTAAAATCTACTTAAAGATAACGTGAGGTAATATAGTTTACTTATATGTAAACTATGACAGAAGTATTACATGACAGTGTCACTTACTCTCGCTCAGTATGCCAGCCATGACAGTGTCACACTCGCTCAGTATGCCAGCCATGACAGTGCCACACTCGCTCAGTATGCCAGCCATGACAGTGCCACACTCGCTCAGTATGCCAGCCATGACAGTGTCACACTCGCTCAGTATGCCTCTCCTCACCGTATAATACCTCACAGTAGAGAAGGTCTTAATACCTCTCATCATACCATGTATACATCCCTATGTGTAACAGGTGTGGGAGCCAGGCTTGCCACATGCGACTTTCCTACCTCACCGGCCCTCAGCTCAGCTTCTGGGATCCACCAGCACGCTAATCCCCTTATTTATGTTGGTTTGGGAGCCGTCCACGACGTGTCTGCTTGGGTGGGCACACCTGGAGCCCACCCAGACCCACCCACTCCCGCCCTGAAGAACCTACCGGAAAGCGAGAAATGGTATCAACTTGCCTGAGAACGCAGGCCTCTTTTCAGGCAGTCCTGACGATAGTAGGGCGACGCAGTGGGTGTACTGTCGCCTGGTGTTCCGGCAGTGTCCAAACACATCACATGTTTGTGTGTGTTTGGAGCGCTTTGTCATGGGTTCGTATCCTGGCCGGGGAGGATTTACTGGGCGCAAATCCTTAGCTGTAGCCTCTGTTTAACTCAACAGTAAAATGTGTACTTGGTTGTAAACACGATTCTTCGTGGCGGGGACCGTATTCCAGGGACCTGCCCGAAACGCTACGCGTACTAGTGGCTGTACAAGAATGTAGCAACTCTTGTATATATCTCAAAACAAAAAAAATGTTCCCAAACGTTTCCTAAACAAAAAATACAAAAGTTGCACCTGTTTTCATTCTTCCTGTTTTTATCCTTTACGGGGTAACTCAACAAAAGCGCCCGAGGGATACATTGCTTCTGTTTTGGGTGTCAGGAAGCTTAAACTTGGGCTTAACACCGTCCTTCTAGAAGACTCTAAGACAACCCGCAACAGATGCGTAACTCCCGGGTCCCTGTTATCCAACTAGGTGAACAGAGACATAAGGCGAGAGGAAACGTGCCCAACCATTTCTATCATGCCTAGAGAATGAAACCGGATAGAGAATGAAGCCTCATTTCTTAACCGAGGACGTAGACCACGCTGCTATCCTCAGAGTTTACGTTGGACGAAAAAAATGATAGCCAGAGCCAAAGGATCCTTACCAGTTGATCAGTAATCCTCTAAAAAATCCCACAGAGGATGATAGGCACCAAACAGAACACCAAAACAATTGTACCACCACATTTCGAAGCACTAAATCGCTTCACTCGACCCTCGAATCGAACTGTCCAACTAGCCGTCAGTGTTCGAGGAGACGTAGGAGTGTACGGGCTGGTGGACGCTTCCCTAACCTCTGCTCTGAGGACCACGTCAGGACTGACCTACTGAGGGCCCAGGAGGACGTAATTCTTGTGTGATGGCGTCTACTGGCCCCCGAGTTGGTATGTCTGTACGTTGTTTTACCGTCCGTATGGTGGCTAGGGCGGCCTTGATTGTCCGTGTCTTGATGGTGAAGTGTTGTGATTGTCCTTGTTTGGCTGTGTGTTATCATTGTCTTTGTTTTGTGCATGGATTGTTGTCATTGTCCGGGTCTAGGCTTCCGCTGTTTTGTAGGGTTTTCATTGCTTTTGTGTTTGTGCTGTTGTGAACGCTGCGTGTTTGGACTTGAGCGTTGTGAACGCAGTGTGTTTGGACTTGAGCTGTTGTGAACGCAGTGTGTTTGGACTTGAGCGTTGTGAACGCAGTGTGTTTGGACTTGTGCTGTTGTGAACGCTGCGTGTTTGGTCTTGTTTTGTTGTGAACGCTGCGTTTGGACTTGTGTTGTTGTGAACGCTGCGTTTGTGCTGTTGTGAACGCTGTGTTTGTGCTGTTGTGAACGCTGTGTTTGGCCTTGTGTTGTTGTGAACGCTGCGTTTGGACTTGTTATGAATGTTATATTAGTATTTGCTATTCTTTTGAAATTTATTTTAAATTGAAGTCATAAGTCGTAGTTACTGCACACTTGCCCGTCGCCTAGTACAGCGTAGCGCGGCCGGTGGTGGTGAACACTTCCCTGTACTCTTGGGGCGTACCCAAGCCTCCGGCCAGGGTACATGGCGTACCCACACCGGCCAGGGTACATGGCGTACCCACACCGGCCGGGGTACACGGCGTACCCACACCAGCCAGGGTACATGGCGTACCCACACCGGCCGGGGTACACGGCGTACCCACACCGGCCGGGGTACACGGCGTACCCACACCAGCCAGGGTACATGGCGTACCCACACCGGCCGGGGTACATGGCGTACCCACACCGGTCGGGGTACACGGCGTACCCACACCGGCCGGGGTACACGGCGTACCCACACCGGCCGGGGTACACGGCGTACCCACACCGGCCGGGGTACACAATGTACCCACACCAGCCCCTGCCTCAGTTTCAAATGTAGATATGATAGAGTTCAACAGGCTCAGGAACCTGTACGCCAGTTGGTCAACGGTTGAGAGGCGGGACTAAAGAGCCGAAGCTCAATTAATCTTCCCGTAAGCACAATTAGGCGAGTATACCCACCACCACCTCCTGATTGATTGATAAAGATTAAGCCACCCAAAAGGTGGCACGGGCATGAATAGCCCGTAAGTGGTGGCCCTTTTGAGCCATTACCAGTATCAAGAGCTGATACTGGAGATCTGTGGAGGTGCGACTGCACCCTGCGTGACGGGAGATGTCTCCCGTGTGGAGAAGGGAACCACCACCTCCACCACACATTCTCCTTTCTACTCCTCCCCCTCTCCCACCACCTCTCTTCTCTCGTTTCTCTCTCTCATTCTCTACTTCTACCCCCTTCCCTCCATGCCTCCCCCACCTTCGTGTGCCCGAGGTAATAAGGATCAAAGTCACGCTAGTGATTACATTACTGTTACTCTTCCTGCCTTGCTCTGTCACGCTTGCTGGCTCCTGTTGGTCCGTCAGCGAGGCTCTGTCACGCTTGCTGGCTCCTGTTGGTCCGTCAGCGAGGCTCTGTCACGCTTGTCAAGCATAACTAGGTCGTTACCCACAGAAGCAGTATTGACGTAGTTCACATCAGAGGACGCGTGCAAGGGAGCAACACGCTCACCAATTTAGTGTCGTAAGCCTTAACGAGATTTTGCGTACGGCCTTGGAAGCAGGAGCCGGTCGGCCGAGTGGACAGCACGCTGGATTTGTGATCCTGTGGTCCCGGGTTCGATCCCGGGCGCCGGCGAGAAACAATGGGCAGAGTTTCTTTCACCCTATGCCCCTGTTACCTAGCAGTAAAATAGGTACCTGGGTGGTAGTCAGCTGTCACGGGCTGCTTCCTGGGGGTGGAGGCCTGGTCGAGGACCGGGCCGCGGGGACACTAAAGCCCCGAAAGTATCTCAAGATAACCTCAAGGAGTGACGCGCACGCACGCACTCACAAATATCCTAACATCAGATTAAAGCACTCACACACGTCCGACCTACGCTTGAAACAATCCAGCAAAGGTGTGTTAAATTAAATCAATTGCCCCCTTGGTTTCCGAACCAGTATTTACCCAGGGCTTAAGTGAATCTAAACTTCCTTCGTGGCCATTGAGGATGGTCGCGAGGTCCTGCATCTGTCGCCTTAGGCACCGTTCTCCCAACTTGCCTCTCCGTAAGAAACGCAACTGTTTTGTCTGACCAGGACCCTATGGTCCTAAGACCTCGAGGCCAATACTTGGAAAACATGGCACTAGGTCTATTATTACAAGCACAAAACATAGGCCTATAATTGTGCCAAACATGACACACAGGCCTGTAACTATTGTGAAAATCACAGGGGGGTCAGGGTGTGGGCTGGGGGCTTCCACAGGGGCCAGGGGCTTCCACAGGGGCCAGGGTGTGGGCTGGGGGCTTCCACAGGGGCCAGGGTGTGGGCTGGGGGCTTCCACAGGGGCCAGTGTGTGGGCTGGGGGCTTCCACAGGGGCCAGTGTGTGGGCTGGGGGCTTCCACAGGGGCCAGGGCGTGGGCTGGGAGCTTCCACGAGACTAATATGTGCGCTGGGGGGGCTTCCACGAGACCAATACGTGTGCTGGGGGCTTCCACGAGACCAATACGTGTGCTGGGGGAGCTTCCACAAGGTCAGGGCGTGATTGGGTCAACTGGGCCACGTGTTCCAGCAAGTTAAGTTGTACCGAGGCGCCACAGATGGTCAGCGTGAGGGAGTTGAAGTGCGTTGATGTGCTTGTGGGTTAGGCCAAAGTGCCTCGCTAAGTGCCGTGTTACATCACTAACCGCCGGGGGCAAGGAAACTGCCACTTTGTTGCCCCGAGCAACGGGATACACGCGGGAAGGTCTCGTGAATGTCAGCGTAGTTCTGGTCCTTGTGTGGGCATGGCGGTTACGCCCCTTTAATCCCCAGCATATTTATTGGTTTAATATACTGCAATTTATTTTTTTCATTTTTTTTAGATGGAATGTTTTTTTTTTTTTACAACAAATTGGACATTAGGAACGCACTGTATTGTGAAACCAATTTTAAAAACTTGAATTCTAAACTGTTGAGCTGTACAAACAAAAAATAATCATTAGGATTGATAAAAAATTATTTAATGTATTTGTTAATATGCAAACTAAATTGGTTTTTATTTGTGCGTAATATATTTTGACGTCATAGTGGGTCGCCCTGGTGTGGCTGGCGCTGTGGGTGGTGCCCTGGGCGCTGTGGTTACGCTACGCAGTCCTTGCTGCGTTACTTAACCGTCAGTCACCATCATCTAAGATGAGTGACGGCAACCCGTCCTCTTAAAAATAACGTCACTTTTGGTTCGTATGCGCGATATGGCTAAATTTGGACGTAATTTTAAATGAAATCGACTCACAAAAGTGACGTACTGTTCCGTTTTCTATTTGAGTCGTCTGGCTTACGCGCAGATGTTATTAGAGGACACTTTAAATTCACGTTTTTCATAACGTTTTGAAACTTTATGAGAATTTCCTGCCCACCTAACCTATCAGAGGACCCTTAACTTACTGTTGTTGAATAAAAAAATCCCAAATTTATTTTCATTTTTTTTCATTTTCAAATTACGTCCAAATTCGGCCATACGGACAAACGGCCAAAAGCGACGTTCTTTTTAAGAGGACAGGTTGCCGTAGACAGTATACCATATATCATGCGATGAATAAACTCATGTCATGAGGGGATCATACCTGGCTGACGTCATACCCATTGGCGCCACTCCTCAGGTCACATGACCTGGTGTAGCCAATGAGAGAGCAGGTGGCCTGTGACGTCCCATGTCACGGAGTCCGCCAATCACGTGACCGGAGGACACGTGGTGGACAGATATCACGGAATAAGGACACGTGATACATAGATGCCCTGCTCTCTGAGTCTGGCCAGTGTTCAACAACCATTTACGCATCTACTCACTCGTCTTTCCTCAAACTTTGACGCAATTTGTGCACATGTATTAAATAGTTTGAGATCCGCAGCATTATAAGAGGTTGTTTACAGGGCCGACACGTAGTTGAAGAGGGTCGACTCTGGCGACTGGTGGACCAGATTACCTCACCGCTCGTTATAAGGCTGTCATAAGAAACTGTTGACAGCTAACAGGAAGCTGCAGGTATGACAGTGATTGACGTGAGACACTGTTGGGGGGGGGGGACCGGTTTAGTGTTTACCGGGATCAATTACTGAGTTAGATCTGGGAAAATACTGGTTTGGAAATTGGGTTGTTGGTTTCTGAAAAGGATTACCGGGTGACGCAGTCGGCGTGGAATCATTTGATTGTTTCAAGTGTAGGTTAGACATGTATATGAATCAATTTTGGTGGATTTAAATAGTTTGTCACGTATTGGGCAATAGGCCTTGTGAAGCTTCCTTAATTCGAAACTGCTTCTTCAGGAACAAGTCCTTTCTTGAGTCTCCGGAACAATGTGAATTTTGTGCCGTTCTTGATGTCAGATGTCGAGTCCACTTACAAGTAAATGTACTCAACATGTACTTGGAGAGAGAGTACATGTACCAGTATGGCCGCTGCTGGCCAGGGATCACCACACCTTGTGAGCCACCGTCGTACTACAAGGTCCCGGGGTTCGAATCTTCCTGCACATTTCTCATGAAATCGAGCATTTCTTAAAAGATTGAAAACTTGTGTGTGTGTGCTGTAAAGTGTACTTTTGCTATAGAACTTTCACGCGTAACATTTTTTGTTTTTTTCAATCATTCCAATAAATTTTGGTATTTTCAACACTATTTCTACCAAGTGTCTACACTAAATCACAAATAACTCCAGCACATAATAGTTTGTCCGGGACGAGAGAGAGAGAGAGAGAGAGAGAGAGAGAGAGACGCTTGATGTCTCTGGAAGACAAGTATGTGAGTCTCTGGTCCGGTGAGCAGATCACGAGTGGCTTCCCCCAATTAAACGTCTCTCAATATAAGATAAGAGTTCCTATCTGATATAGAGAGACGTCTATGTTACTCTACACTCTTGCGATTAATCTTATCACCCCAATAACCTTACGTGAGCTTGGTAAGTGCATACATATTTCAAGAGTGTCTTTGTGAAAAGGCAAATACACTGCATACAGGAATCACAGTAGCGTGGTATTTGTTCTTTGCCAAATACAATGGTTGCGGTTTTGTTCATTTGCTGCATTTAGCATGACAGGGCCGTCAACCAGCCTGTTGGTGGTGGCGGCTTAATCTTCATCAATCTCCTTGTTGTCCCAAGTGTCTCGCTTGACGTTTCTCCTCCAGTGAGTATCACCTCCAGTTATTTGTTGATCTTGTTTATACATGTGATGTAAGAGGCATTTCTTTCCTCCTAGGTACGTGGAGGTCGTGCTGGAGGCTCAGGTACGTGGAGGGTCGTGCCGAGGGCCCCAGGTACGTAGGGGTCGTGCTGGAGGCCCAGGTACGTGGAGGTCGTGCTGGATTCCCAGGTACGTGGAGGTCGTGCTGGAGGCCCAGGTACGTGGAGGTCGTGCCTGGGTCTCTCCACACACTCGTACCATCGCCCACACCTCCCCCACATCCCCACTCACCCCCACACCGCCTGTGGGAGTGTGTACACACCGCCCACCACTTGAGTGCTGGGTCACCTGCTTTAATCATACCATAAATACGTTTATAATTATATATTTTCCTCATAAAGGCAGTGAAATCCTGTCCTCTCTTAATTTTTTTCACGGTATCGAGCACACGGTTAAAATGTCTGTGGTTTAGAGGGTTATAAAGCTTGGGGATATTAAGGCTTGCAGTGACGAGGGGCTGGAGTCTGGGGCTGCATAGAAATAGCAAGCATTGACATTATTACACTCTGGGTTTACTGCTCCAGACACCCCCGCTATGGAGGTTTAAATAGTGGTTTAGTGGTTCTACACACCATGGGTTTATTTGTCATGGTGTGGCGAGCCCTCCTGTTGTTCAGAGGAACTACCAGGTGCTAGTTATTCCTACTCCCTTAAACTCGTAGATAATTCTCTGGTCTTAGGGTAGTGTTGAAGGCGGTGTCCGGCAAAATGCAGATCAAATAAAATATCAAATGTGGATACTGTTCCCATTTTGTACCCGCAAGATAATGTAAGTTTAGGGGTTGGCAAATGTTTAATCTTTTAGTTTGATAAGCTGTTCACTTGAGACAGTTAAGCAAGTCCCAGCTGTGTCTGGGTATAAGTGACAGGATGAACAACCCAGCGGGTTTTCTTCCATTTGGGGAGTGTTGTACATGCTGCTATGGCGGTGTGTCCACTCACAGGATGAGTGACGCTGACCAATACTGTCACTATGGCGGTGTGTCCACTCACAGGATGAGTGACGCTGCCCAATACTGTCACTATGGCGATGTGTTCACTAACAGGACGAGTGACGCTGACCAATACTGTCACTATGGCGGTGTGTCCACTCACAGGATGAGTGGCGCTGCCCAATACTGTCACTATGGCGGTGTGTTCACTAACAGGACGAGTGACGCTGACCAATACTGTCACTATGGCGGTGTGTCCACTCACAGGATGAGTGACGCTGCCCAATACTGTCACTATGGCGGTGTGTTCACTCACAGGATGAGTGACGCTGCCCAATACTGTCACTATGGCGGTGTGTTCACTCACAGGATGAGTGACGCTGCCCAATACTGTCACTATGGCGGTGTGTCCACTCACAGGATGAGTGACGCTGCCCAATACTGTCACTATGGCGGTGTGTTCACTCACAGGATGAGTGACGCTGCCCAATACTGTCACTATGGCGGTGTGTTCACTCACAGGATGAGTGACGCTGCCCAATACTGTCACTATGGCGGTGTGTTCACTCACAGGACGAGTGACGCCCTACGGGACAAAAAAAAATTAGAGATTTAGTCACCGTGTGTGTGTGTGCTAACCTAGTTGTGCTTGCGGGGGTTGAGCTCTGGCTCTTTGGTCCCGCCTCTCAACTGTCAATCAACTGGTGTACAGATTCCTGAGCCTACTGGGCTCTATCATATCTACATTTGAAACTGTGTATGGAGTCAGCCTCCACCACATCACTGCCTAATGCATTCCGTCTGTTAACTACTCTGACACTGAAAAAGTTCTTTCTAACGTCCCTGTGGCTCATTTGGGTACTCTGTTTCCACCTGTGTCCCCTTGTTCACGTACCACCCGTGTTAAACAGTTTATCTTTATCTACCCTGTCAATTCCTCTGATAATTTTGTAGGTAGTGATCATGTCTCCCCTTACTCTTATGTCTTCCAGTGTCGTGAGGTGCAATTCCCGCAGCCTTTCCTCGTAACTCATGCCTCTTAGTTCTGGGACTACCCTATTGGCATACCTCTGAACTTTTCCAAGTTTCGCCTTGTGCTTGACAAGGTACGGGCTCCATGCTGGGACCGCATACTCCAAGATTGGTCTTACATATGTGGCATATAAGGTTCTGAATGATTCCTTGCACAGGTTCCTGAAGGCAGTTCTGATATCAGCCAGCCTCGCATACGCTGCAGATGTTATTATTTTGATGTGGGCTTCAGGAGACAGGTTTGGTGTGATATCAACTCCTAGATCTTTTTCTCTATCCGTTTCATGAAGGACTTCCTCCCCCATTCGGTATCCTGTGTCTGGCCTCCTGTTTCCACTGCCTAGTTTCATTACCTTACATTTACTCGGGTTGAACCTTAATAGCCATTTGTTGGACCATTCATTCAGTCTGTCTAGGTCATCTTGTAGCCTCATACTATCTTCCTCCATATTAATCCTCCTCATAATTTTTGCATCATCAGCAAACAATGAGAGGAATGATTCTATACCATCTGGAAAATCATTTACATATATAAGAAACAGTATGGGTTCAAGGACTGAACCCTGCGGGACTCCACTGATGACGTCTCGCCAATCTGAGTCCTCGCCCCTCACAGTGACTCGCTGTCTTCGGTTAGGTATAAGATAAGGTACTCCCTTATCCAATGGAGTACCTTCCCTTTCATTCCTGCCTGCATCTCTAGCTTACACACTAGTCTCTGGTGTGGCACTGTGTCAAAGGCTTTCTGGCAATCTAAAAATATGCAGTCTGCCCACTGTGTGTGTGCTTGCGGAGGTTGAGCTCTGGCTTTTTGGTCCCGCCTCTCAACTGTCAATCAACTGGTGTACAGGTTCCTGAGCCTATTAGGCTCTATCATATCTACACTTGAAACTGTGTATGGAGTCAGCCTCCACCACATCACTTCCTAATGCATTCCATTTGTCAACCACTCTGACACTAAAAAAAATCTTTCTAATATCTCTGTGGCTCATTTGGGCACTCAATTTCCACCTGTGTCCCGTAGTGCGTGTGCCCCTTGTGTTAAATAGCCTGCCTTGATCTACCCTGTCAATTCCTCTGAGAATCTTGTACGTGGTGATCATGTCCCCCCCCCCTAACTCTTCTGTCTTCCAGTGACGTGAGGTTTAATTCCCGTAGTCTCTCCTTGTAGCTCATACCTCTCAGTCCGGGTACTAGTCTGGTGCCAAACCTTTGAACCTTTTCCAGTTTAGTCTTATGCTTGACTATTGACTAAATATGGACTCCATGCTGGGGCTGCATACTCCAGAATTGGTCTGATATAGGTGGTATACAAAGTTCTGAATGATTCCTTACACAAGTGACTAAATGCCGTCCTTATGTTAGCCAACCTGGCATATGCTGCTGATGTTATCCTCTTGATATGGGCTTCAGGGGACAGGTCTGGCGGGATATCAACCTCCAGGTCTTTATCTCTCTCTGACTCTTGAAGAATTTCATCTCCCAAATGATGAAATTCTTGTGTGTATGTGTATGTTGGAGGGGGGGGGGGTATGGGCACCTGTGGCACATCTGTAAAGCTCCCCCAAAGAGGTAGGAGGAAGTGGGACTTCCGTGAGCGTCAAGAGGAAGGCAGGAGGTAGACCATGTTGACGCGTGGTGCGGGGTGTCTGGTTACCGTCACCTGAGTCCTGCTGGTTGGCCTCCTGGATTACTGTGGTAGTCAGCTGATGCTGCCACACCCCGCCACACCCCGCCACACCCTGGCCACACCTCCCCACACCTCCCCACACCTCACTCACTCCCCACACCTCACTCACTCCCTTGCTGTGTCGCTCGTCGGTGTATACACTCGCCAAATATAAATATTCATGTGATTTCACGAAAATATATAAACTGAAAAAACCCTGACTGCACATTTTGACAATAATTTGAAAACGTACAAATATACGTGTTCGCATTTTGACTTTAGTTCAGCAAAGCAGTGTGACGTAGGTATAAATATCGTGAACATATATATTGTGGAAACAGCTTTTGTGCCCCCCGGCGACTCCTGGCGGCCGTAGGCGGAAGTAAAAATAGTAAACAAAACTTGGCATCACACTATCCAGTGTGAGGGAGGCAGGAAGCGTGTTCAGTGTGTGACGTGCTTGGCGGGGCTCGCCAGTGTGTGTGTACAAGATAGAGTAACAGTGGGACTAGGAGGCACTCCTGCCGTAGGCCTTCAGGTGAGGCAAGTCCTGTAGGAGGTCTGCTGGCCCAGGTGAGGCAGGTCTTGTAGTATAGGCCTACTGTGCAGCCGCTTGTCGACACTGTGCGCATGTGCAGCCGCATGCGCGTCAATGTGTAAGCTGGACAGAATTGCATTTAACCTTTGTAAACGCACATTAATCATATACAAAAAATACATCGAACGCTGTTTATGTTGTACAGTTGTAAATCTTTGCATTCGTGTAGGTAGGTTAGATCAGCACTTTAAAAGCACTACAATCACCTCTGGTTAGCATTGTAAATGTGTGGCCACGTCTGTGGTAGAACAAAAGCTGTGCCAGTCTTGGCCATATTGACCAGACGTGAACAGGGCGGCGCGGCCGGCCACATATTGTGTTACCATGAGTCTCCGTGATATACGCCACATTACCATTGTTATGAACTGGTCCAAAAATTGAAACAAATTTGTGTGTACTCACCTAGATGTACTTACCTAGAAGTGCTTGCAGGGTCGACCTCGGCTCCTAGTCCCGCCTTCCGAACGGTCTTAGATTAATGCAGTAACTTATATCTCACGCTTTTGGCTTATTTGCATTTAACATTTGGAATCCAATTAGCTTCAACGACTTCTGCATCTGAGCTGTTCCATTTACTGACAGCTCTGACACTGAAAGCGTTCTTCCTCATGTCTCTATGACTAATTCGCGTCTCCAGTTTCCATCTATGACTCCTCGCTCTGCTGTTTCTAGCTTTAAACACTGCTGCTTTGTCTATTTTCTCAGTTTCCCTTAGAATCTTGTTTCATGTTCCCCTTGTCTCTCCTTTCCTTTAGTGTGGTCAGGTCCAGTACTGTCTTTCCTCATAGCTCAATCCCCTCAACTCCAAAACTAGTCATGGTGCATATCTCTGGACCTTTTCTAGTTTTTCCTTGTTCATTTTCAGGTAATGGTTCCATGCTGGGGATGCATATTTAAGAGCGAGTCTCACCTTCGCTGTATATAGGGCCCGGAAAGCTCCTTTGTCTAAGGTTCTAAAGGATACTCGGATGTTGGCAAGTATGCTTGCTGTATGCAGCTGTTATGCTGCTTTTTTCAGGTATATTCCTGCGCGGGCCCTAAGCCTCTGGCTGGCCCACTAAGTGTTTCTGTTTTACTTGGGCGGTATGTTGCTAATGTGGATTTCTGGCTTCAGATCTGAGATTTTGTCCACTCCTGGGACTTTCTGCTTCTCTCGTTGAGAAATTTGTCTTCCCTTATCCTATACTAATGTACTGGTCTTCGCACTTCTGCTCCAATCCTCGTAGCTTTCCATTTGGCTGACTGGGCTAGCAGTGTCAGACCCTTAGAATCTTGGGTTCTAAGGGTTTCAGACCTTCTGGAGTGTCTAAATCCCTTTGCTCAGGGTAAGTCTAACCCTGATACCTGCTTGATGGGGTTCTGGGACGGTTGGACATGTTTATGAGTGGGATTGGGTGGTTATAGATAGGAGCTGCCTCGTATGGGTCAATAGGCCTTCTGCAGTTACCTTGTTCTTATGATGTTCTTCTCCCCAAGCCCGGCCCAAGGCCAGGCTTGACTCGTGAGAGTCAACCTGGTTCACCAGGTTGTTGCTTGGAGCGGCCCGCAGGCCCACGTACCTACCACAGCCCGGTTGGTCCAGCACTTTTTTTTTCTAAATACAAATCTAGTTTTCTCTTGAAGATGTCCACGGTTGTTCCTGACCTGACTCTTCTTGTTAGTTTTACATCACGTGCCAACGTTGATATTAAGGAGTCAATTTCCTGTTAGGTCATTCACATATTAGAAACAGGATGGGACCGACCCTTGTGGCACTCCACTTGTAACCTCTCTCCACTTTCCTCGCACTGTAACCCTTTGCTTCCTTCCTGAGAGAGAATCTCTGACCCACTTTAGGACTCTTTCAGACACCCCAGCCTGCGTCTCTAGTTTGAGTAGGAGTCTTTCATGCGGGACTGTATCATTGCTTTCTGGAAGTCAAGAAATATGCAGTGTGCCCATTCCTCTCTCTCTATTGTTTGATTTCTGTCATCTTGTAGAACTCCAGCAAGTTTGTGAAGCAAGGTTTTCTTTTACTAAAACCATGCTGGTGCCTTGAGACAAAATTGATCTGTTCTAAATGTTCTACTAACATCCCCCAATAGGGGAGCCGGTCGGCCGAGCGGACAGCACGCTACACGATCGATCTCGGGCGCCGGCGAGAAACAATGGGCAGAGTTTCTTTCACCCTATGCCCCTGTTACCTAGTAGTAAAATAGGTACCTGGGTGTTAGTCAGCTGTCACGGGCTGCTTCCTGGGGGTGGAGGCCTGGTCGAGGACCGGGCCGCGGGGACACTAAAGCCCCGAAATCATCTCAAGATAACCTCAAGAAGATAACCTGCTTCAGATCACTATCAACTTGCAGGGAGAGTACTTGTTAGTGATGCGGGTCATCCTTCCATGTCGGCTCTTCCTATTAATTTCAATTTTCAATTTTGCCCCGAGGGGCGAGTTTATTGTGCAGCGCCACTCATCCTGTGGGTGGACATATCACCATAGCAGCATGTACAACACCCCCCGATAGGAAGAAAACCCGCTGGGTTGTTCATCCTGTCACTTGTAATCAGACACGGCTGGGACTTGCTTAACTGTCTCAAGTGAATGGCTCCTCAAACAAAAAGATTAACATTCGTCAACCCTTAAAATCTTACGTTATCTTGCGGATACAAAGTGGGGGAATCTTTCAAGAACAGTATCAATATTTGACAAATAATATTTTCCTAACTCAAACAATGTGGAGTTTATTATTCAACACATTTCTAATGACTCTTCGGTGTCCACACTCTCAGGTAGTGGTCAAGGCGGTGTCCGTCACTCTAACCACAGATTCTGCAATCGCTCTGCTCAACTGTTGTTTCCATTCCGAATCTTCTTGGATATTTGTATCCAAGATGGATTCTCGCTATTACTGATTCTCTCCCGCGGCCACCTCCTCTTCGTCCATATTGATTAGGATTGCCAGCTGCAACCACATTGTACCAGCGTACAGATTCACTGGTTTGTTCTATCCTCCTCTCCTCAGTTACCTTGTTACGGAGATGTTCCCTGATAATACCTCTAATTTGTAGAAGAGTCTTGGGTATGAAGTATTCAATATGGTCACCTTCAGCAGCCAGCACATCTGCTCGTTCATGCCCACATATCCCAACATGGGAGGAGGCTCCCCAACATGGGAGGGGATCCACATAAATTTGACGACTCTTCCCTGATTGGTTAGTACTCTCATTGTTCTCTTGATTTCAGCGACTATCGCAAGATTTTCTGCCCGATTTTTATTAAGGCTTTGTAGTGCTGCTGCTTGTGAATCAGTGCACCGTTAGTGTTGGGTTTAAGGAATCTTAACGCCATAACAGTGGCAGTTTGCTTGCGTTGAAGAGACATAGTTCTCAGTACCTCCTATCAATGTGAAGCAGACTTCACCAAGCGTTGGATTGTTCACCCATCAATAGGGAACGTGTGCTGGGTTTAGACCGTCGTGAGACAGGTTAGTTTTACTCTGTTAAACTGTGCAGTTGCGACAATAATCCTGCTCAGTACGAGAGGAACGACAGGTCTGGACAAATGGTTCCGTTCTTGGTCGATCGGCCAGTGGAGCGAGGCTACGTCCGTGGGATTATGCCGGAAAGCCGCTAAGGCAGAATCCCGGCTTGAGAAGCAACAACATCGTGTACGGCTGGCATTGGGATGGTCATAAGACTGGAGTCTAAAGGAGCCGGGCCGGAACGGCACGGGTCTTTCGAGAGAGAGGGAGAGGGGGGAGGGGGAAGGGAGGGAGAAAGAGGAGGGGGAGGTGAAGGACGGTGCATGGAATGGACCCGTGTAAGGGTAACCCGGGGGAGTGGCGCCAAACTGTGCAGGCGCCTCCATCGAAAATAAGGCAATCTCTAATGCTAATGTGCTGTACCGAATCGTTCGTAGACGACTTACGTATTCACCTATTTGTGCTTGCGGGGGTTGAGCTCTGCTCTTTCGGCACTTCTAGGTACCTATTTACTGCTAGGTGACAGGAGCATCAGGATTAAGGAAACTCTGCCCATCTGTCTCCGCCGGGTACGGGCATCGAACCCCGGTCTCTAGGTCCACAAGTCTAGAGCGCAGTCCAATCGGCCCACCCAGCCCCGTACCAGTCAGGAGTGTTGTTGGTGGCAGAGCATTTCCTACTGGGGGGGGGGGTGTTGTACATGCTGCTATGGCGGTATGTCCACTCACAGGATGAGTGGCGCTGCCCAATACGGTCACTATGGCGGTATGTCCACTCACAGGATGAGTGGCGCTGCCCAATACGGTCACTATGGCGGTATGTCCACTCACAGGATGAGTGGCGCTGCCCAATAAACTCGTCCCTCGGGGCTGCTGCTGCTGTTGTTTTAAGATTCAGCTACTGGGAACAAAAAGTTCCAAATAGTACGGGCTATGGTGAGCCCGTAGTGGACTTGCCTGGCACAGGAGCAGGGCTGTAAAACATATATTCCCCTCGGGGCTTGTTGTTTCAGATTTAGCTACTCAGAACGAAGTGTCCATGTAGCACGGGCTATGGTGAGCCCGTAATATTGCCTAGGAGGCCCCCAGGGCAAAATATAATTAATTAATATTACCAACGAGTGCGGTGGAGAGGTCACGTGGCTCGTCTATCCCAGAGGTGGTTGTTGTTATTATAGATTCAGCTACTCGGAACAAGTTCCAAGTAGCACGGGCTATGGTGAGCCCGTAACTTACCTGGCACAGGAGCGGGGCAAGTAGCACGGGCTATGGTGAGCCCGTAACTTACCTGGCACAGGAGCGGGGGCAAGTAGCCAAATATCCCAGAGGTCACAGCAGTTGTTTTTGTATGGCTTTTGAGGTGTCAGTAATCATTACTGAATTAAATTACCATTCGAGAATCTTGATTAATTTACAAAAATATTATGTTTATAGTTAAAGCGATAAAATTTGTGTAATTAAATACAATTAGAAACGATATTAATAACTTTAATCCCGCAAGTATTATAACGATTAATCTAGTTACAGCAATTTAAATTTGCTTCGTCGCTTCATTTTTTTCGGACTATAAAGTGAAAAAATACAAAATTCTATCGAATTCCTTATTACGTCAATGTTTGTACTATGGTGCACATAAAATAAGTATTGTCTAAACAGGAGGACGGGTTGTGTTTATTGGAGTGCTAAATATAGCCTCATACTGGCCTTTTAGGGTTTCATTAACTTCTTTGTTGTCCTCTGTGTACGAACCTTCACTTGTAAATATAGATCCAATACTGGTGGAGGCTTTTGAATTTGATTTCGCACATGTGAAAAAATATTTTGGATTTGTTATCTCTTGTATTCCAATTCTGTTCTTGTATTCTCTTCTGTTCCAATTTCATTTCCTCAGACGGGTATAATCGCTTTTATTCCTTCGATCTCCCTGTTGAGATTTCTTTTTCTTTGTTGTGAAAGTTATCTGGTTTAAGCATTTTTAAATTTAAATTTTGCCCCGAGGGGCGAGTTTATTGGGCAGCGCCACTCATCTTGTGAGTGGACACACCGCCATAGCAGCATGTACAACACTCCCCAAATGGAAGAAAACCCGCTGGGTTGTTCATCCTGTCACTTGTACCCAGACACAGCTGGGACTTGCTTAACTGTCTCAAGTGAACAGCTCCTCAAACAAGAAGATTAACATCTATCAGCCCTTAAAAGCTTACGTTATCTTGCGGGTGCAAAATGGGGGAATGTTTTAAGAACAGTATCAATATTTGACAAATAGCGTTTTCCTAACTCAAACAATGTGGGGTTTAAGCATTTCAGTTATTTTTCCTTCACTAGTACAGTCGTCTGCGCCTTCCAGTGACGTTCTTCAATACGTGCAAGTGTAACCTAACGAATCACAACGTTCGTGAACGCTACAGTTTGGTAACAACGTGTCCTCTCGAACTGTACATTGCATTTTGGTGTATAAAAACCCCAACGTTAAAATATGGAGTTCTATAAATTATCGCGGCTCGCAAAATCGATGGACTGTTCCGTTTCCTATTGGTGAGTTCTCAAGTTAGGTTAGGTTCGGGCAATTTAAAATATTACTTTTTAAATCAAGTATCGAATATTATTTGACTGAAGAACATATTAGCAAAATTGCTGCTTAAATTATTTTAAAGTTTGTCAAGTAAGAGGTAAAGTATTGAACCATTTCACGGTCAAGAAGCCTAAGAGAAGCCTAACTCCCTGGGTATGTAAATGCTGTAGTTATCAGCGCTCGGTGATAGCTGAGGAGCCCTTGAGCTTGTAGTGAGATACCACAGCAAGAGTGGCGGTGATGGCCAGTATCTAAGGAAGATAGTGACCAAGTACGAGTGTGTTGGAGGGCTTCCCAGGAGGGAGGCAGTGTTGCCGCCGTCAGTGTTGAGGCGCCCACCCTCACTCCTCCCTCACTCTCGCCGCCTCGTTATTATTTAAACAATATAAAGCTAAGGTAGTACTTAATGCGGATAAAATTGTGAATATTAACTGGCAAAGGGAAATACCCAGAATATTGACCGAAGGTAACGGACACAATTGTTGAGAAGCCCAGGCTGCAACTGTACTTAATAACGCCTCTTGTGTACGCTAGTGTTGCTGGAGTTAGCGCGGCTACTGGGGCGCCAGACTTAGAACAGATTCGCGCTGAAGGATTTAACGTGTGTTTAATCAGATTGCAAAGCGTGGGAAGTCTGACGTCATCACTACCGCCCCGCGCCTGGAATTGGTAGTTTGCGTGTCTGCTGCCTTCCTTACATGAGGCAAAACACACGCCCTTCTCAGTTCTAGCAAAAGGAGAAAAGTATTAAGAATGTATAAGATAAAATTTGTATCGGTAGTTGTTTGGAGGATATAGTGAACACATGCATTATCGTCATCAGTTTCGTATTGATGGGGTCGGAGGGCCTCAGCCCGGGACACAAAGGTCAGTAACATAAAGTAGGTTATAGATATTACAAATATTGTTCGTTCAATGTATCATTCAGAATGGCACATCAGAGATAAACAAGCACTAACAGCCTGCAGCAGCACCCCATCGCTTCTTAACGACACAGGGGGTAGTCCAGGCACGGGGGAGTATACACAGAGAGGTGTACCCCTATTTATCTGTATACATACACTATGGTTACTCTAGTCATGGACTGTGTTCAGGACAAGTGTGTCCATAAAACATAAGAATTATGGAAATTGCAGGAGGTATGAGACCGCGCCAATTTTATATCTACACAAACTCATTCTTTTATATATGTATACCCCTACGCTTGTTGCTCGTGTCAGTCGGCTAATGCAGTGGCCTTAATAAATCTCACAAAATTGATAGGCTTTCAAAAAATATCTAATACTGGCCAACTGGATTTATATTTAAGTAGTGATCGGGTCGGGAACCCGAGTCGACGCCTCAGACGGGTCACGAACCATACAACAAAAGGTTGGACCAAGGCGGCAGAGTCCCTAGAATATATTTTCCTTTCACCCGATTTCTTGAGGGGAAGGATGCTCTCAATGGGTGCCGACCTCCTGTTACTAGGACAAAGGGGGTGTTTTTGACCCTCACCGACCACCTTGTCAAGTTGGGCGAAGCGTCCTTGCCCCCAACCTTGAGTAGACAGGCATTCTCTTGTAGACTATGTGGCGTACCTGGCGGTGCTCAGCCCTCTCCCCCCACACACGCCCTCCCCATCTCTGCCTGTCTCTGTAACCATTTTCACTGCCCACCATCTACATCACTGTAGTAAAAATATTATGCCCAGAACGCCAGTGTGTGATCAGAAGATTGGTCTTGCATGGCAATGTGTGAAAACATTAATAGTCAGAATAAATGATACAAAATCTACGGACGTTTGGTTGCACATTTCATATCTACCGACTTCGTGAAGGAAACAGAAGTTCAGTAGAAGTTCGGTTTCAACTCTCTTACCATGTCGTAGCTCAGTCGATTAAGGCAGCGTCTGAGATGCTCCCAGACGTAGGTTCAAATCCTCGTCACGGCCCTTGTAGATTTGTTCATTTGATGCATCACGCTATTGTCATTTCTGTGTGTAATGAAACGGAAGATTTCCCTTTTAAAGGGAGGGGGAGAAGGAAGAGGCAAAGGCCGAGACCACCGTATGAGACTCAAACCAAAACCAACAATCATCACACAAAGTTGACCGAGGCCTAGCCCCAAGGGTCTGGCTTTCATCCTTGTACAGACAGACAGACTCCCACTTTGATAGACGGGTACATGGTAGTGGCACAGGCTCTGGTTATCAGTTTCTCCCTCTCCCCATTCTCCTTCCCAGTCTCTCTCCCATTCTTTCATCCTCTCGCCCATTCGTCTCCACTTCCCATCTGTTCTCTCTCCTACCCTTCCTCCCATTTTCTCGTTCCCAATCTCTCACATAAAGAGTGGGGGGGGGGTCATGCTCGGGTATCGTTGAACAAAAACTATTAACGTAGAAATGACAATGATTCAACATCAGTAACAGCTTATAAATCTGTTGAAAAACACTATCCACAATCAAACCTCCACATTTCAAACTTGCAGCAAGGCGAGGGTGTACACCATGGCAAATTATGATACATTACAAGAGGAAGCTGCAGCTACCTCTACGTGTCTCTACCAACACGGAGAGTTGATACGCAGCAGCAGCAGGAGAAAAGACCCTCTTTCCCTCCTGCTGGGCGACCGCTCACAGGGGCGCTAAGGTCAGCAAAACGTGCTACATGGCCAACAGCCTCATGTGAGCCTCATGCCACTGTAAACCTCTGGAGAGATGGAGGCGTTCCCTCTTGAACACGTGCTGGTATTTGTAAACAAGAATGGAAGAGGACCTCTGGAAACATTAGGGCTGTGATGTGTGAGTTCCACTTACACGAGGACTTCAAGTTTTCTTGGAAGAGAGTCAGGGAGGAATGTGGATGACAGGTTTGAAAATTTTCTCAAATTTCTTAAATTTCTTTCATTCCAAGCAGCTATTTCAGATGTTAAGATTTTTTAGATTCTGACAATAACAATCATCCAGTTCGTAGATTGTCTTTGATTTTTGGGAATTTAATTCTTTGGGTGTAAGTGAAGACTCAGTCTTGATCAGAAACTTGTGATTTCCTTTTCTTATACGCTAAAGTATCCTCCACATTATCGTGGTTGACTAAATAATTTAATTATGGAAAATCAAAACATGGTAATGGAAAAAATTATTCGTGCGTGACCCCAGGTACCAAGGGGGTGGCTCCCTGCCCTCAGACGGGCGGGTGGCTCCCAGCCCTCAGACGGGCGGGTGGCTCCCAGCCCTCAGACGGGCGGGTGGCTCCCTGCCCTCAGACGGGCGGGTGGCTCCCTGCCCTCAGACGGGCGGGTGGCTCCCTGCCCTCAGACGGGCGGGTGGCTCCCTGCCCTCAGACGGGCGGGTGGCTCCCTGCCCTCAGACGGGCGGGTGGCGACCAGCCCTCAGACGGGCGGGTGGCTCCCTGCCCTCAGACGGGCGGGTGGCTCCCTGCCCTCAGACGGGCGGGTGGCTCCCTGCCCTCAGACGGGCGGGTGGCGACCATGATGAACATATCAGCGTTAGTTTATCTCCGTGTCTGAGCACTTGTAAACATCAGCGTCGATTTGATTCAACATTAAATTGCGATCTGGAATACCATCACCACACACACGGCATGACCTGACAAGTGGGCATCATACCGGCGGGGTGATCCGATAATCTCATGGTTAATTCACCCAGAGGCTTAGTTCGGTTACTAATTCAGCAGACCCCGTGGCATAGTGGTAAGACACTCGCCTGGCGTTTCGCGAACGCATTGGCCTGTGTTCGTATCCTGGCCGGGGAGGATTTACTGGGCGCCAATCCTTAACTGTAGCCTCTGTTTACCCAACAGTAAAATGGGTACTGGTTGTTAAACGATTAGGAACGATTCGGGGAGCATTAGGATTAAGGACTTGCCCAAACCGCTATGCGTGCTAGTGGCCGTACAAGAATGTAAGAATTCTTGTATATATAAACAAAAATATAAAATAAATTCGGCTTAGATGGCCTAATTCAGTTACTAATCCAGTTTAGATGACCTCGTTCTGTATAACTAGTTTCTTGAGTATAATAGAGCCACAGATTGTGGCCAGCACACACATGCTTCTCACACAGCCATACGAGAACATTTTTTGTTTTTTTCAATCATTCCAATAAATTTTGGTATTTTCAACACTATTTCTACCAAGTGTCTACACTAAATCACAAATAACTCCAGCACATAATAGTTTGTCCGGGACGAGAGAGAGAGAGAGAGAGAGAGAGAGAGAGAGAGAGACGCTTGATGTCTCTGGAAGACAAGTATGTGAGTCTCTGGTCCGGTGAGCAGATCACGAGTGGCTTCCCCCAATTAAACGTCTCTCAATATAAGATAAGAGTTCCTATCTGATATAGAGAGACGTCTATGTTACGCTACACTCTTGCGATTAATCTTATCACCCCAATAACCTTACGTGAGCTTGGTAAGTGCATACATATTTCAAGAGTGTCTTTGTGAAAAGGCAAATACACTGCATACAGGAATCACAGTAGCGTGGTATTTGTTCTTTGCCAAATACAATGGTTGCGGTTTTGTTCATTTGCTGCATTTAGCATGACAGGGCCGTCAACCAGCCTGTTGGTGGTGGCGGCTTAATCTTCATCAATCTCCTTGTTGTCCCAAGTGTCTCGCTTGACGTTCCTCCTCCAGTGAGTATCACCTCCAGTTATTTGTTGATCTTGTTTATACATGTGATGTAAGAGGCATTTCTTTCCTCCTAGGTACGTGGAGGTCGTGCTGGAGGCTCAGGTACGTGGAGGGTCGTGCCGAGGGCCCCAGGTACGTAGGGGTCGTGCTGGAGGCCCAGGTACGTGGAGGTCGTGCTGGATTCCCAGGTACGTGGAGGTCGTGCTGGAGGCCCAGGTACGTGGAGGTCGTGCCTGGGTCTCTCCACACACTCGTACCATCGCCCACACCTCCCCCACATCCCCACTCACCCCCACACCGCCTGTGGGAGTGTGTACACACCGCCCACCACTTGAGTGCTGGGTCACCTGCTTTAATCATACCATAAATACGTTTATAATTATATATTTTCCTCATAAAGGCAGTGAAATCCTGTCCTCTCTTAATTTTTTTCACGGTATCGAGCACACGGTTAAAATGTCTGTGGTTTAGAGGGTTATAAAGCTTGGGGATATTAAGGCTTGCAGTGACGAGGGGCTGGAGTCTGGGGCTGCATAGAAATAGCAAGCATTGACATTATTACACTCTGGGTTTACTGCTCCAGACACCCCCGCTATGGAGGTTTAAATAGTGGTTTAGTGGTTCTACACACCATGGGTTTATTTGTCATGGTGTGGCGAGCCCTCCTGTTGTTCAGAGGAACTACCAGGTGCTAGTTATTCCTACTCCCTTAAACTCGTAGATAATTCTCTGGTCTTAGGGTAGTGTTGAAGGCGGTGTCCGGCAAAATGCAGATCAAATAAAATATCAAATGTGGATACTGTTCCCATTTTGTACCCGCAAGATAATGTAAGTTTAGGGGTTGGCAAATGTTTAATCTTTTAGTTTGATAAGCTGTTCACTTGAGACAGTTAAGCAAGTCCCAGCTGTGTCTGGGTATAAGTGACAGGATGAACAACCCAGCGGGTTTTCTTCCATTTGGGGAGTGTTGTACATGCTGCTATGGCGGTGTGTCCACTCACAGGATGAGTGACGCTGACCAATACTGTCACTATGGCGGTGTGTCCACTCACAGGATGAGTGACGCTGCCCAATACTGTCACTATGGCGATGTGTTCACTAACAGGACGAGTGACGCTGACCAATACTGTCACTATGGCGGTGTGTCCACTCACAGGATGAGTGGCGCTGCCCAATACTGTCACTATGGCGGTGTGTTCACTAACAGGACGAGTGACGCTAACCAATACTGTCACTATGGCGGTGTGTCCACTCACAGGATGAGTGACGCTGCCCAATACTGTCACTATGGCGGTGTGTTCACTCACAGGATGAGTGACGCTGCCCAATACTGTCACTATGGCGGTGTGTTCACTCACAGGATGAGTGACGCTGCCCAATACTGTCACTATGGCGGTGTGTCCACTCACAGGATGAGTGACGCTGCCCAATACTGTCACTATGGCGGTGTGTTCACTCACAGGATGAGTGACGCTGCCCAATACTGTCACTATGGCGGTGTGTTCACTCACAGGATGAGTGACGCTGCCCAATACTGTCACTATGGCGGTGTGTTCACTCACAGGACGAGTGACGCCCTACGGGACAAAAAAAAATTAGAGATTTAGTCACCGTGTGTGTGTGTGCTAACCTAGTTGTGCTTGCGGGGGTTGAGCTCTGGCTCTTTGGTCCCGCCTCTCAACTGTCAATCAACTGGTGTACAGATTCCTGAGCCTACTGGGCTCTATCATATCTACATTTGAAACTGTGTATGGAGTCAGCCTCCACCACATCACTGCCTAATGCATTCCGTCTGTTAACTACTCTGACACTGAAAAAGTTCTTTCTAACGTCCCTGTGGCTCATTTGGGTACTCTGTTTCCACCTGTGTCCCCTTGTTCACGTACCACCCGTGTTAAACAGTTTATCTTTATCTACCCTGTCAATTCCTCTGATAATTTTGTAGGTAGTGATCATGTCTCCCCTTACTCTTATGTCTTCCAGTGTCGTGAGGTGCAATTCCCGCAGCCTTTCCTCGTAACTCATGCCTCTTAGTTCTGGGACTACCCTATTGGCATACCTCTGAACTTTTCCAAGTTTCGCCTTGTGCTTGACAAGGTACGGGCTCCATGCTGGGACCGCATACTCCAAGATTGGTCTTACATATGTGGCATATAAGGTTCTGAATGATTCCTTGCACAGGTTCCTGAAGGCAGTTCTGATATCAGCCAGCCTCGCATACGCTGCAGATGTTATTATTTTGATGTGGGCTTCAGGAGACAGGTTTGGTGTGATATCAACTCCTAGATCTTTTTCTCTATCCGTTTCATGAAGGACTTCCTCCCCCATTCGGTATCCTGTGTCTGGCCTCCTGTTTCCACTGCCTAGTTTCATTACCTTACATTTACTCGGGTTGAACCTTAATAGCCATTTGTTGGACCATTCATTCAGTCTGTCTAGGTCATCTTGTAGCCTCATACTATCTTCCTCCATATTAATCCTCCTCATAATTTTTGCATCATCAGCAAACAATGAGAGGAATGATTCTATACCATCTGGAAAATCATTTACATATATAAGAAACAGTATGGGTTCAAGGACTGAACCCTGCGGGACTCCACTGATGACGTCTCGCCAATCTGAGTCCTCGCCCCTCACAGTGACTCGCTGTCTTCGGTTAGGTATAAGATAAGGTACTCCCTTATCCAATGGAGTACCTTCCCTTTCATTCCTGCCTGCATCTCTAGCTTACACACTAGTCTCTGGTGTGGCACTGTGTCAAAGGCTTTCTGGCAATCTAAAAATATGCAGTCTGCCCACTGTGTGTGTGCTTGCGGAGGTTGAGCTCTGGCTTTTTGGTCCCGCCTCTCAACTGTCAATCAACTGGTGTACAGGTTCCTGAGCCTATTAGGCTCTATCATATCTACACTTGAAACTGTGTATGGAGTCAGCCTCCACCACATCACTTCCTAATGCATTCCATTTGTCAACCACTCTGACACTAAAAAAAATCTTTCTAATATCTCTGTGGCTCATTTGGGCACTCAATTTCCACCTGTGTCCCGTAGTGCGTGTGCCCCTTGTGTTAAATAGCCTGCCTTGATCTACCCTGTCAATTCCTCTGAGAATCTTGTACGTGGTGATCATGTCCCCCCCCCCTAACTCTTCTGTCTTCCAGTGACGTGAGGTTTAATTCCCGTAGTCTCTCCTTGTAGCTCATACCTCTCAGTCCGGGTACTAGTCTGGTGCCAAACCTTTGAACCTTTTCCAGTTTAGTCTTATGCTTGACTATTGACTAAATATGGACTCCATGCTGGGGCTGCATACTCCAGAATTGGTCTGATATAGGTGGTATACAAAGTTCTGAATGATTCCTTACACAAGTGACTAAATGCCGTCCTTATGTTAGCCAACCTGGCATATGCTGCTGATGTTATCCTCTTGATATGGGCTTCAGGGGACAGGTCTGGCGGGATATCAACCTCCAGGTCTTTATCTCTCTCTGACTCTTGAAGAATTTCATCTCCCAAATGATGAAATTCTTGTGTGTATGTGTATGTTGGAGGGGGGGGGGGGTATGGGCACCTGTGGCACATCTGTAAAGCTCCCCCAAAGAGGTAGGAGGAAGTGGGACTTCCGTGAGCGTCAAGAGGAAGGCAGGAGGTAGACCATGTTGACGCGTGGTGCGGGGTGTCTGGTTACCGTCACCTGAGTCCTGCTGGTTGGCCTCCTGGATTACTGTGGTAGTCAGCTGATGCTGCCACACCCCGCCACACCCCGCCACACCCTGGCCACACCTCCCCACACCTCCCCACACCTCACTCACTCCCCACACCTCACTCACTCCCTTGCTGTGTCGCTCGTCGGTGTATACACTCGCCAAATATAAATATTCATGTGATTTCACGAAAATATATAAACTGAAAAAACCCTGACTGCACATTTTGACAATAATTTGAAAACGTACAAATATACGTGTTCGCATTTTGACTTTAGTTCAGCAAAGCAGTGTGACGTAGGTATAAATATCGTGAACATATATATTGTGGAAACAGCTTTTGTGCCCCCCGGCGACTCCTGGCGGCCGTAGGCGGAAGTAAAAATAGTAAACAAAACTTGGCATCACACTATCCAGTGTGAGGGAGGCAGGAAGCGTGTTCAGTGTGTGACGTGCTTGGCGGGGCTCGCCAGTGTGTGTGTACAAGATAGAGTAACAGTGGGACTAGGAGGCACTCCTGCCGTAGGCCTTCAGGTGAGGCAAGTCCTGTAGGAGGTCTGCTGGCCCAGGTGAGGCAGGTCTTGTAGTATAGGCCTACTGTGCAGCCGCTTGTCGACACTGTGCGCATGTGCAGCCGCATGCGCGTCAATGTGTAAGCTGGACAGAATTGCATTTAACCTTTGTAAACGCACATTAATCATATACAAAAAATACATCGAACGCTGTTTATGTTGTACAGTTGTAAATCTTTGCATTCGTGTAGGTAGGTTAGATCAGCACTTTAAAAGCACTACAATCACCTCTGGTTAGCATTGTAAATGTGTGGCCACGTCTGTGGTAGAACAAAAGCTGTGCCAGTCTTGGCCATATTGACCAGACGTGAACAGGGCGGCGCGGCCGGCCACATATTGTGTTACCATGAGTCTCCGTGATATACGCCACATTACCATTGTTATGAACTGGTCCAAAAATTGAAACAAATTTGTGTGTACTCACCTAGATGTACTTACCTAGAAGTGCTTGCAGGGTCGACCTCGGCTCCTAGTCCCGCCTTCCGAACGGTCTTAGATTAATGCAGTAACTTATATCTCACGCTTTTGGCTTATTTGCATTTAACATTTGGAATCCAATTAGCTTCAACGACTTCTGCATCTGAGCTGTTCCATTTACTGACAGCTCTGACACTGAAAGCGTTCTTCCTCATGTCTCTATGACTAATTCGCGTCTCCAGTTTCCATCTATGACTCCTCGCTCTGCTGTTTCTAGCTTTAAACACTGCTGCTTTGTCTATTTTCTCAGTTTCCCTTAGAATCTTGTTTCATGTTCCCCTTGTCTCTCCTTTCCTTTAGTGTGGTCAGGTCCAGTACTGTCTTTCCTCATAGCTCAATCCCCTCAACTCCAAAACTAGTCATGGTGCATATCTCTGGACCTTTTCTAGTTTTTCCTTGTTCATTTTCAGGTAATGGTTCCATGCTGGGGATGCATATTTAAGAGCGAGTCTCACCTTCGCTGTATATAGGGCCCGGAAAGCTCCTTTGTCTAAGGTTCTAAAGGATACTCGGATGTTGGCAAGTATGCTTGCTGTATGCAGCTGTTATGCTGCTTTTTTCAGGTATATTCCTGCGCGGGCCCTAAGCCTCTGGCTGGCCCACTAAGTGTTTCTGTTTTACTTGGGCGGTATGTTGCTAATGTGGATTTCTGGCTTCAGATCTGAGATTTTGTCCACTCCTGGGACTTTCTGCTTCTCTCGTTGAGAAATTTGTCTTCCCTTATCCTATACTAATGTACTGGTCTTCGCACTTCTGCTCCAATCCTCGTAGCTTTCCATTTGGCTGACTGGGCTAGCAGTGTCAGACCCTTAGAATCTTGGGTTCTAAGGGTTTCAGACCTTCTGGAGTGTCTAAATCCCTTTGCTCAGGGTAAGTCTAACCCTGATACCTGCTTGATGGGGTTCTGGGACGGTTGGACATGTTTATGAGTGGGATTGGGTGGTTATAGATAGGAGCTGCCTCGTATGGGTCAATAGGCCTTCTGCAGTTACCTTGTTCTTATGATGTTCTTCTCCCCAAGCCCGGCCCAAGGCCAGGCTTGACTCGTGAGAGTCAACCTGGTTCACCAGGTTGTTGCTTGGAGCGGCCCGCAGGCCCACGTACCTACCACAGCCCGGTTGGTCCAGCACTTTTTTTTTCTAAATACAAATCTAGTTTTCTCTTGAAGATGTCCACGGTTGTTCCTGACCTGACTCTTCTTGTTAGTTTTACATCACGTGCCAACGTTGATATTAAGGAGTCAATTTCCTGTTAGGTCATTCACATATTAGAAACAGGATGGGACCGACCCTTGTGGCACTCCACTTGTAACCTCTCTCCACTTTCCTCGCACTGTAACCCTTTGCTTCCTTCCTGAGAGAGAATCTCTGACCCACTTTAGGACTCTTTCAGACACCCCAGCCTGCGTCTCTAGTTTGAGTAGGAGTCTTTCATGCGGGACTGTATCATTGCTTTCTGGAAGTCAAGAAATATGCAGTGTGCCCATCCCTCTCTCTCTATTGTTTGATTTCTGTCATCTTGTAGAACTCCAGCAAGTTTGTGAAGCAAGGTTTTCTTTTACTAAAACCATGCTGGTGCCTTGAGACAAAATTGATCTGTTCTAAATGTTCTACTAACATCCCCCAATAGGGGAGCCGGTCGGCCGAGCGGACAGCACGCTACACGATCGATCTCGGGCGCCGGCGAGAAACAATGGGCAGAGTTTCTTTCACCCTATGCCCCTGTTACCTAGTAGTAAAATAGGTACCTGGGTGTTAGTCAGCTGTCACGGGCTGCTTCCTGGGGGTGGAGGCCTGGTCGAGGACCGGGCCGCGGGGACACTAAAGCCCCGAAATCATCTCAAGATAACCTCAAGAAGATAACCTGCTTCAGATCACTATCAACTTGCAGGGAGAGTACTTGTTAGTGATGCGGGTCATCCTTCCATGTCGGCTCTTCCTATTAATTTCAATTTTCAATTTTGCCCCGAGGGGCGAGTTTATTGTGCAGCGCCACTCATCCTGTGGGTGGACATATCACCATAGCAGCATGTACAACACCCCCCGATAGGAAGAAAACCCGCTGGGTTGTTCATCCTGTCACTTGTAATCAGACACGGCTGGGACTTGCTTAACTGTCTCAAGTGAATGGCTCCTCAAACAAAAAGATTAACATTCGTCAACCCTTAAAATCTTACGTTATCTTGCGGATACAAAGTGGGGGAATCTTTCAAGAACAGTATCAATATTTGACAAATAATATTTTCCTAACTCAAACAATGTGGAGTTTATTATTCAACACATTTCTAATGACTCTTCGGTGTCCACACTCTCAGGTAGTGGTCAAGGCGGTGTCCGTCACTCTAACCACAGATTCTGCAATCGCTCTGCTCAACTGTTGTTTCCATTCCGAATCTTCTTGGATATTTGTATCCAAGATGGATTCTCGCTATTACTGATTCTCTCCCGCGGCCACCTCCTCTTCGTCCATATTGATTAGGATTGCCAGCTGCAACCACATTGTACCAGCGTACAGATTCACTGGTTTGTTCTATCCTCCTCTCCTCAGTTACCTTGTTACGGAGATGTTCCCTGATAATACCTCTAATTTGTAGAAGAGTCTTGGGTATGAAGTATTCAATATGGTCACCTTCAGCAGCCAGCACATCTGCTCGTTCATGCCCACATATCCCAACATGGGAGGAGGCTCCCCAACATGGGAGGGGATCCACATAAATTTGACGACTCTTCCCTGATTGGTTAGTACTCTCATTGTTCTCTTGATTTCAGCGACTATCGCAAGATTTTCTGCCCGATTTTTATTAAGGCTTTGTAGTGCTGCTGCTTGTGAATCAGTGCACCGTTAGTGTTGGGTTTAAGGAATCTTAACGCCATAACAGTGGCAGTTTGCTTGCGTTGAAGAGACATAGTTCTCAGTACCTCCTATCAATGTGAAGCAGACTTCACCAAGCGTTGGATTGTTCACCCATCAATAGGGAACGTGTGCTGGGTTTAGACCGTCGTGAGACAGGTTAGTTTTACTCTGTTAAACTGTGCAGTTGCGACAATAATCCTGCTCAGTACGAGAGGAACGACAGGTCTGGACAAATGGTTCCGTTCTTGGTCGATCGGCCAGTGGAGCGAGGCTACGTCCGTGGGATTATGCCGGAAAGCCGCTAAGGCAGAATCCCGGCTTGAGAAGCAACAACATCGTGTACGGCTGGCATTGGGATGGTCATAAGACTGGAGTCTAAAGGAGCCGGGCCGGAACGGCACGGGTCTTTCGAGAGAGAGGGAGAGGGGGGAGGGGGAAGGGAGGGAGAAAGAGGAGGGGGAGGTGAAGGACGGTGCATGGAATGGACCCGTGTAAGGGTAACCCGGGGGAGTGGCGCCAAACTGTGCAGGCGCCTCCATCGAAAATAAGGCAATCTCTAATGCTAATGTGCTGTACCGAATCGTTCGTAGACGACTTACGTATTCACCTATTTGTGCTTGCGGGGGTTGAGCTCTGCTCTTTCGGCACTTCTAGGTACCTATTTACTGCTAGGTGACAGGAGCATCAGGATTAAGGAAACTCTGCCCATCTGTCTCCGCCGGGTACGGGCATCGAACCCCGGTCTCTAGGTCCACAAGTCTAGAGCGCAGTCCAATCGGCCCACCCAGCCCCGTACCAGTCAGGAGTGTTGTTGGTGGCAGAGCATTTCCTACTGGGGGGGGGGGTGTTGTACATGCTGCTATGGCGGTATGTCCACTCACAGGATGAGTGGCGCTGCCCAATACGGTCACTATGGCGGTATGTCCACTCACAGGATGAGTGGCGCTGCCCAATACGGTCACTATGGCGGTATGTCCACTCACAGGATGAGTGGCGCTGCCCAATAAACTCGTCCCTCGGGGCTGCTGCTGCTGTTGTTTTAAGATTCAGCTACTGGGAACAAAAAGTTCCAAATAGTACGGGCTATGGTGAGCCCGTAGTGGACTTGCCTGGCACAGGAGCAGGGCTGTAAAACATATATTCCCCTCGGGGCTTGTTGTTTCAGATTTAGCTACTCAGAACGAAGTGTCCATGTAGCACGGGCTATGGTGAGCCCGTAATATTGCCTAGGAGGCCCCCAGGGCAAAATATAATTAATTAATATTACCAACGAGTGCGGTGGAGAGGTCACGTGGCTCGTCTATCCCAGAGGTGGTTGTTGTTATTATAGATTCAGCTACTCGGAACAAGTTCCAAGTAGCACGGGCTATGGTGAGCCCGTAACTTACCTGGCACAGGAGCGGGGCAAGTAGCACGGGCTATGGTGAGCCCGTAACTTACCTGGCACAGGAGCGGGGGCAAGTAGCCAAATATCCCAGAGGTCACAGCAGTTGTTTTTGTATGGCTTTTGAGGTGTCAGTAATCATTACTGAATTAAATTACCATTCGAGAATCTTGATTAATTTACAAAAATATTATGTTTATAGTTAAAGCGATAAAATTTGTGTAATTAAATACAATTAGAAACGATATTAATAACTTTAATCCCGCAAGTATTATAACGATTAATCTAGTTACAGCAATTTAAATTTGCTTCGTCGCTTCATTTTTTTCGGACTATAAAGTGAAAAAATACAAAATTCTATCGAATTCCTTATTACGTCAATGTTTGTACTATGGTGCACATAAAATAAGTATTGTCTAAACAGGAGGACGGGTTGTGTTTATTGGAGTGCTAAATATAGCCTCATACTGGCCTTTTAGGGTTTCATTAACTTCTTTGTTGTCCTCTGTGTACGAACCTTCACTTGTAAATATAGATCCAATACTGGTGGAGGCTTTTGAATTTGATTTCGCACATGTGAAAAAATATTTTGGATTTGTTATCTCTTGTATTCCAATTCTGTTCTTGTATTCTCTTCTGTTCCAATTTCATTTCCTCAGACGGGTATAATCGCTTTTATTCCTTCGATCTCCCTGTTGAGATTTCTTTTTCTTTGTTGTGAAAGTTATCTGGTTTAAGCATTTTTAAATTTAAATTTTGCCCCGAGGGGCGAGTTTATTGGGCAGCGCCACTCATCTTGTGAGTGGACACACCGCCATAGCAGCATGTACAACACTCCCCAAATGGAAGAAAACCCGCTGGGTTGTTCATCCTGTCACTTGTACCCAGACACAGCTGGGACTTGCTTAACTGTCTCAAGTGAACAGCTCCTCAAACAAGAAGATTAACATCTATCAGCCCTTAAAAGCTTACGTTATCTTGCGGGTGCAAAATGGGGGAATGTTTTAAGAACAGTATCAATATTTGACAAATAGCGTTTTCCTAACTCAAACAATGTGGGGTTTAAGCATTTCAGTTATTTTTCCTTCACTAGTACAGTCGTCTGCGCCTTCCAGTGACGTTCTTCAATACGTGCAAGTGTAACCTAACGAATCACAACGTTCGTGAACGCTACAGTTTGGTAACAACGTGTCCTCTCGAACTGTACATTGCATTTTGGTGTATAAAAACCCCAACGTTAAAATATGGAGTTCTATAAATTATCGCGGCTCGCAAAATCGATGGACTGTTCCGTTTCCTATTGGTGAGTTCTCAAGTTAGGTTAGGTTCGGGCAATTTAAAATATTACTTTTTAAATCAAGTATCGAATATTATTTGACTGAAGAACATATTAGCAAAATTGCTGCTTAAATTATTTTAAAGTTTGTCAAGTAAGAGGTAAAGTATTGAACCATTTCACGGTCAAGAAGCCTAAGAGAAGCCTAACTCCCTGGGTATGTAAATGCTGTAGTTATCAGCGCTCGGTGATAGCTGAGGAGCCCTTGAGCTTGTAGTGAGATACCACAGCAAGAGTGGCGGTGATGGCCAGTATCTAAGGAAGATAGTGACCAAGTACGAGTGTGTTGGAGGGCTTCCCAGGAGGGAGGCAGTGTTGCCGCCGTCAGTGTTGAGGCGCCCACCCTCACTCCTCCCTCACTCTCGCCGCCTCGTTATTATTTAAACAATATAAAGCTAAGGTAGTACTTAATGCGGATAAAATTGTGAATATTAACTGGCAAAGGGAAATACCCAGAATATTGACCGAAGGTAACGGACACAATTGTTGAGAAGCCCAGGCTGCAACTGTACTTAATAACGCCTCTTGTGTACGCTAGTGTTGCTGGAGTTAGCGCGGCTACTGGGGCGCCAGACTTAGAACAGATTCGCGCTGAAGGATTTAACGTGTGTTTAATCAGATTGCAAAGCGTGGGAAGTCTGACGTCATCACTACCGCCCCGCGCCTGGAATTGGTAGTTTGCGTGTCTGCTGCCTTCCTTACATGAGGCAAAACACACGCCCTTCTCAGTTCTAGCAAAAGGAGAAAAGTATTAAGAATGTATAAGATAAAATTTGTATCGGTAGTTGTTTGGAGGATATAGTGAACACATGCATTATCGTCATCAGTTTCGTATTGATGGGGTCGGAGGGCCTCAGCCCGGGACACAAAGGTCAGTAACATAAAGTAGGTTATAGATATTACAAATATTGTTCGTTCAATGTATCATTCAGAATGGCACATCAGAGATAAACAAGCACTAACAGCCTGCAGCAGCACCCCATCGCTTCTTAACGACACAGGGGGTAGTCCAGGCACGGGGGAGTATACACAGAGAGGTGTACCCCTATTTATCTGTATACATACACTATGGTTACTCTAGTCATGGACTGTGTTCAGGACAAGTGTGTCCATAAAACATAAGAATTATGGAAATTGCAGGAGGTATGAGACCGCGCCAATTTTATATCTACACAAACTCATTCTTTTATATATGTATACCCCTACGCTTGTTGCTCGTGTCAGTCGGCTAATGCAGTGGCCTTAATAAATCTCACAAAATTGATAGGCTTTCAAAAAATATCTAATACTGGCCAACTGGATTTATATTTAAGTAGTGATCGGGTCGGGAACCCGAGTCGACGCCTCAGACGGGTCACGAACCATACAACAAAAGGTTGGACCAAGGCGGCAGAGTCCCTAGAATATATTTTCCTTTCACCCGATTTCTTGAGGGGAAGGATGCTCTCAATGGGTGCCGACCTCCTGTTACTAGGACAAAGGGGGTGTTTTTGACCCTCACCGACCACCTTGTCAAGTTGGGCGAAGCGTCCTTGCCCCCAACCTTGAGTAGACAGGCATTCTCTTGTAGACTATGTGGCGTACCTGGCGGTGCTCAGCCCTCTCCCCCCACACACGCCCTCCCCATCTCTGCCTGTCTCTGTAACCATTTTCACTGCCCACCATCTACATCACTGTAGTAAAAATATTATGCCCAGAACGCCAGTGTGTGATCAGAAGATTGGTCTTGCATGGCAATGTGTGAAAACATTAATAGTCAGAATAAATGATACAAAATCTACGGACGTTTGGTTGCACATTTCATATCTACCGACTTCGTGAAGGAAACAGAAGTTCAGTAGAAGTTCGGTTTCAACTCTCTTACCATGTCGTAGCTCAGTCGATTAAGGCAGCGTCTGAGATGCTCCCAGACGTAGGTTCAAATCCTCGTCACGGCCCTTGTAGATTTGTTCATTTGATGCATCACGCTATTGTCATTTCTGTGTGTAATGAAACGGAAGATTTCCCTTTTAAAGGGAGGGGGAGAAGGAAGAGGCAAAGGCCGAGACCACCGTATGAGACTCAAACCAAAACCAACAATCATCACACAAAGTTGACCGAGGCCTAGCCCCAAGGGTCTGGCTTTCATCCTTGTACAGACAGACAGACTCCCACTTTGATAGACGGGTACATGGTAGTGGCACAGGCTCTGGTTATCAGTTTCTCCCTCTCCCCATTCTCCTTCCCAGTCTCTCTCCCATTCTTTCATCCTCTCGCCCATTCGTCTCCACTTCCCATCTGTTCTCTCTCCTACCCTTCCTCCCATTTTCTCGTTCCCAATCTCTCACATAAAGAGTGGGGGGGGGGTCATGCTCGGGTATCGTTGAACAAAAACTATTAACGTAGAAATGACAATGATTCAACATCAGTAACAGCTTATAAATCTGTTGAAAAACACTATCCACAATCAAACCTCCACATTTCAAACTTGCAGCAAGGCGAGGGTGTACACCATGGCAAATTATGATACATTACAAGAGGAAGCTGCAGCTACCTCTACGTGTCTCTACCAACACGGAGAGTTGATACGCAGCAGCAGCAGGAGAAAAGACCCTCTTTCCCTCCTGCTGGGCGACCGCTCACAGGGGCGCTAAGGTCAGCAAAACGTGCTACATGGCCAACAGCCTCATGTGAGCCTCATGCCACTGTAAACCTCTGGAGAGATGGAGGCGTTCCCTCTTGAACACGTGCTGGTATTTGTAAACAAGAATGGAAGAGGACCTCTGGAAACATTAGGGCTGTGATGTGTGAGTTCCACTTACACGAGGACTTCAAGTTTTCTTGGAAGAGAGTCAGGGAGGAATGTGGATGACAGGTTTGAAAATTTTCTCAAATTTCTTAAATTTCTTTCATTCCAAGCAGCTATTTCAGATGTTAAGATTTTTTAGATTCTGACAATAACAATCATCCAGTTCGTAGATTGTCTTTGATTTTTGGGAATTTAATTCTTTGGGTGTAAGTGAAGACTCAGTCTTGATCAGAAACTTGTGATTTCCTTTTCTTATACGCTAAAGTATCCTCCACATTATCGTGGTTGACTAAATAATTTAATTATGGAAAATCAAAACATGGTAATGGAAAAAATTATTCGTGCGTGACCCCAGGTACCAAGGGGGTGGCTCCCTGCCCTCAGACGGGCGGGTGGCTCCCAGCCCTCAGACGGGCGGGTGGCTCCCAGCCCTCAGACGGGCGGGTGGCTCCCTGCCCTCAGACGGGCGGGTGGCTCCCTGCCCTCAGACGGGCGGGTGGCTCCCTGCCCTCAGACGGGCGGGTGGCTCCCTGCCCTCAGACGGGCGGGTGGCTCCCTGCCCTCAGACGGGCGGGTGGCGACCAGCCCTCAGACGGGCGGGTGGCTCCCTGCCCTCAGACGGGCGGGTGGCTCCCTGCCCTCAGACGGGCGGGTGGCTCCCTGCCCTCAGACGGGCGGGTGGCGACCATGATGAACATATCAGCGTTAGTTTATCTCCGTGTCTGAGCACTTGTAAACATCAGCGTCGATTTGATTCAACATTAAATTGCGATCTGGAATACCATCACCACACACACGGCATGACCTGACAAGTGGGCATCATACCGGCGGGGTGATCCGATAATCTCATGGTTAATTCACCCAGAGGCTTAGTTCGGTTACTAATTCAGCAGACCCCGTGGCATAGTGGTAAGACACTCGCCTGGCGTTTCGCGAACGCATTGGCCTGTGTTCGTATCCTGGCCGGGGAGGATTTACTGGGCGCCAATCCTTAACTGTAGCCTCTGTTTACCCAACAGTAAAATGGGTACTGGTTGTTAAACGATTAGGAACGATTCGGGGAGCATTAGGATTAAGGACTTGCCCAAACCGCTATGCGTGCTAGTGGCCGTACAAGAATGTAAGAATTCTTGTATATATAAACAAAAATATAAAATAAATTCGGCTTAGATGGCCTAATTCAGTTACTAATCCAGTTTAGATGACCTCGTTCTGTATAACTAGTTTCTTGAGTATAATAGAGCCACAGATTGTGGCCAGCACACACATGCTTCTCACACAGCCATACGAGAGTCCTCGCTGGTCTCACCAATCTCATTTACGCCAAGAAGTCCCACTAATCACCACTCTCATTGATGTGTTGGCTTGTACACAGTTCCCGTTCCTAGACTGGACACCCTTGCTCGAGACCTACAGTAGCATGTAAACAACGAGCGCTCTCCTGGGCCCTATTGACTTAGGGACACTACCTCGACTAGTTCATGGTTGCTCGTGTTTACTCTTCATCATCATCCGTCTTTCCCCTTCTCCTTTGTCCTCTTCCCCTGCTTCTCTCCTTTGTCTTCTCCCCTTTGTTTAGTTTCATTTCTTCTGATGCTTTCTCTCTCTTCTGAACTACAGTCAGTTTTATTTCCATTTACTTTTGTACATTCAAAATTTATAACTATTGAATCTAGCATTAGATTAGGTACTTAGATTATTAGATAGATTAGACATTAGATTAGATATTACATTGGTGCGTGTACTTGTTCATTCCCGATGACGACTCTTAAGTCTGTTTTGCCCTGGCTAGTGGCCGCGCAAATATTATGATTAATCGGCATCAAATTAGTGAAGGTCGACTACTTTTAGCAAAATTAAAACTTGTTTAGCTGCCTCAAGATGCAGTGCTTTTTTTTGGGGGGGGGGGCACCGTGACGTCGGGTTTGAAAATTTGGTGGAAACTGTGAGGCAGCTGACGACTCCTTAAAGGTGGATGTGTTGGTATGTTGAGCCTCTCCTGAGGCTTTCCTTCAACTCTTACCCAACACACACACACACACACACGCGCGCGCGCGTACGTATGTACGTACGTTTTGTGTGTGTGTGTGTGTGTGTGTGTTTCAAATGTTGATATGATAGAGCCCGGGAAGCGCAGAAATCTGTACACCAGTTGATTGACCGTTGAGAGGCGGGACCAAAGAGCCAAAACTCAACCCCCCGCAAGCACAACTAGGCGAGTACACCCGCCCCCATGCAGTGTGTGCGAACATGCGACAGCACTTACACTCAAAATGTCACAAAAACAATGTGTAATGGGGTCACCATTAGTCCTCGGAAGTTACATTCCAGCCGCGGGGACAAATCCCCCCCCTCCCCCCCCCCCCCCCCCTCTCCCCGCTGCCTGTAATGTCCTCCCGGCCCGTGTCCCGGGGACCAGTGTCCCAGAGTCGGGTCCCAGGCGATATATCTCTGGGATTTAACAACCTGAAGTAAAGTGATATAAGGAGTATTGCGAAATATTTCTGACTTGCAACAATTTTGTTTATTTATCTCAGTATTTTTCTTTTTCCCAGATGAATAATGATGAGTGTTTGAAGGTTGTGTTGGTGCCCTTGACTCCCGTGTCTAGTGTAGTGGGGAGTTTCTCACCGGTACTCCATTGACCCCACTGGCACTGACCTTGGCATCCCCCACTGATGCACCACTGCCCTCCACCACTGGCACTGACCTTGGCATCCCCCACTGATGCACCACTGCCCTCCACCACTGGCACTGACCTTGGCATCCCCCACTGATGCACCACTGCCCTCCACCACTGGCACTGACCTTGGCATCCCCCACTGATGCACCACTGCCCTCCACCACTGGAAAACACCCAACTTCTCCCAACGGTGTTCTGCCTCCACCACTGGCATCACTATTTTCCCTAACACTCTGCGGAGAATTTCACTGATGATCTAATAATTTCTCTCCCGTTATCAAATTACGTCTTCAAACATAATCTATCAATTTAAAAGAAGCAAATACAAACTGCGAAATAGATTGCATAGACTTTCTATTTTTCTGTGACGCTAACTCAAGGAGACCACTTGGACTTGAGCATGATCTTGTGTGGCCTAGCAGAGAGGAGTCGCTAGAAGCATGTTGAGAGCGATGTTGTAAGGCCGAGGGGTGGCAGAGCGGGCGGCGGTGGCCCAGGTGATGCTGGATAGCGTCCGGACACAGTGACGACGGGACGATGATGTTCAACAGAGGCGCATCCTATGCATATAGGGGCTACCAGACTATAGAGGGCGGGTCTGCTAGCAATGGACGTATCTACTCCTCGTCTTACGTCCTCTCTTGCATTTGGAGACCCGATATACTCCTGTTGATCTATGTTCCGCTTTTTTGGTCCTACCTGTTCCTGGGCGCCGCTCTCTTCTCCCGGATCGAGGGACCCATCGAGCAGGCTTATATCCACAAGCTCAGGAACATGCGCGCTTCCTTTCTTCAGGAACATCCTTGTGTGACAGGTAAACTGGTCTCTAATTCTTAATTCCCCATCACCCAACCACTTGGGCTGTACGGTAGAGCGACGCTCTCTCTTCATGCAGGTTGGCGTTCAATCCCCGATAGTCCAAGTGGTTGTGCACCATTCCCCCTCCCCCCTAACCCCGATTAACGCAAGTAATATTTGATTACTCTAGGACTGATACAAGTATGTTGTATGTAATAACCGAGGATTGTAATTGCTGTGATGGTAATGTATTCTCGCCCCCCACAGACTCTGACCTTGAGGAGCTGATTGTGGAGATTATCAGCGCTAACAATCGCGGGGTGTCGGCGGCCAAGAATGTTACCAGTGAGCCCAACTGGTCGTTTGGCCAGAGTTTCTTCTTCTCCAGCACCATTGTCACCACCATAGGTAACACTCACCACTGTCATCACCATAGGTAACACCCCACTCACCACCATAGGGTGGCAATGTGACGATTACGCAAATCGTCAGCCTCACTCTCGCCCCGGCGTATCTAAGTCCAGTGGCGGGCAGGACAAGTAGAGACAGCTGGGTGATAGATTAGGATGCAGTGGATGGCCAACAGTGTTCTTCGTGTCTCACTGCGCCCTAGCTGCGCTCCACGAGCGGTAATGTTGATAGATGCGTCACTCACAGTGGCGCATCAATGTTCATGATTTGGCAGAGGTTGGAAGTCATCGATGTGCGTGGAAATGGACTCAGGATGGCAAAGATGAAGAGTTGTGTTGATGGTGGTAGCAAATGTTGCTGTTCTATGGAAAGTGTGTGGTTTAGTTAAGAGACTAAGTTTGCGAGTCGAAGTATGTTCGGGAGTTAGTCGTAATTCAGATAGGTTAGGGTATTGGGATAGATTAGTTAAAGATGGGTTGTTATGTTGTCGTATTTCGGGTCTTTACGTCTCAGATGTGATTACATCGTTCTTTGGCGTGCCAGTGGTACACCGTGTTGAATATCTGGGAGTGGTTGGAGGATGTGTCGTGGAAGAATGTGTTTTTACGTGGTTTTGCAGTCAGAGTGCCTACAGGTCACTGGGAGGGTTGTACAGCTGGGAATTTCTTACTCGTAGTGCCGGCAGTTGTGGCAGGTGGGTTCCTCTGCACAGTCCGCCGGGTCCAGTCTTCGCATACGTAGGTAGAGAAGCCTTAGTTCACCGAGGGCTAACCGTCAGCTACCCTCGCCTGGTTTTGCCCGCCAATTGGAGGTTGTTTACCGGGAAGTGGCCGCTGTTGCCTGTAAACAGCTACTAGGAGCCACATGTGAGAGTTGAGTGCAGGTGGAGGGACCAAGGCAGACAGACCACCCGAAGTTGCAACCTTTGTTTTGCTGTTATTGAACATTAATTATTGAACCTGAATTGTTATTCATATCAGTCGTGCACAAATTTAATGGCGTAACCTATTAATTAAATGTAATAAAACAATGTAAATTTAATAGTTTAACAATTTAATAACTTTAATACAAAAAATTATACGATCTGTTTATTTTTGGAAAATTACTGTCTGTTCTGTTGCAACTTCTGCTGTTCCACTCATCACGTAATATTTGTAATTTTATTTCTCTCTCTAGTTCAGTTCACTGATGTTTCTGATCTCATTTAGTTCTAAGTTACCTCATTGAGCTTCTATATTGTTCACCATTTTCCCCACATTATGCCTGACACGCTCAGCTTATTAGTGGCTTTAGGCATGGTGTTCTTCTTAGCTCAGTAATCCTACACTATTCTTGTATGCTATGTATCTACTTTTGTATAATGGAATTTATTTACACAAATTTACATACATATGATACATGAACAGAGGCAGATACATATACAGTATATATATTGCACAAAGTTACTAATACTCGGAGCGCGTTTCGGGCATAAAATTTAATGCCAAAAGCATTTAGTATTCCCAAGTTCCCAGTACCCATCCAAGTACTAACCAAACCCGCCGTTGCTTAACTTCACTGATCGTGCAGCCTAAGGCAAATGTTGCGGAACAAAGAGCCTTAAGAGCAAGATGGTATTGTTTCACCAGGATACGGGCATGTTCACCCGCTCTCAGAAGGCGGGAAGATCTTCTGCATCATCTATGCCATCATTGGCATTCCCATGACGTTCATCTTGCTGACGGCGCTGGTGGAGCGGCTACTGCTGCCCGCTACCTGGCTCCTCTACTGGCTCAACTCCAAGCTCGGTCATCTCTACCAGGTACACCACCCTTATTTTGTATACTATTTCTTTTTTTCCCATATTTCACTGTTTAAAAGTGATTTAAGATAACGTACATCCTTCTCATCCTGTATTATTTTTTTTATGAATAATTCATTTATTGGTTGCATAGTAATATAGACCATATTTATATTGTATTGGGCCACATAAACAGGAGACGTGGATTACATACAGCAAACTAGAGGTAAATTCTAAATTCCTTAAGGGACAGAACACAACACTAAATAATTTCAACACGTGATCCTTAGGCCACACCAGAGAGGCAAACACTTGGGGCTCAAACACTGACCTAGTGAACACAGAACAAATACACTTAGAACAACTAATGGCTTGGTAACAAATATATATGTACTTGTTATTTAGAGAATAAGGAGAGAGGAGAAGGAAGGAGGTAAGAAAGGCGAGCCACAGCACTATGTCCGCCCTGTAGTTCAGTTGAGTAGAGAAGAGCTTCTTCCTCGCAATGTAGCCGCTGCCTGAATCATAAAATTGATCGTACAGTAACATTACTTACTCTTCAATACAAATATTTACTTGCCACTAATCAGTTCTAAGCATAACTAACATCTTAGCTTAACATTACACTAACATTCAATTACCACAGAGTATACCAGCGCTGCGAGTATCAAGGTTTTCCACCATCTGCCAGGGAAATGGGACCGACATTTACCAAGCTGAGGTCTCGAGCCCTTTTGAATACAAGGCTGCCAGATAATTTTCCTTCTTCATAACCCAACCTATCTATTAATGCTCTATAATTTAACTAATCAAAATCCCACACATAATCCAAAACATTCAAGGCCTATCACTAAACATACTTAAGTGAATGGTCCTTAATTCATGTGATGCAAAAGATTCCTATAGCTGATTTGTGTATTTGTACTCATTGAATTTGTGCGTCCCTTGACGGACTTGAAGTAGAGGGGGTAGAAATAGCCTAAGCTACTCTATCCCTTTGAGATGTATTTCTTTCTTGTCTCAATAAACATACTTGAACTTGATTCCTATAGTGCCAATCCTGGGAGCAGGTCGTAATAGCCATGAGCAACACGGTCGACATCTCGGCTGCTATAGTATAGTAAAGAACGCCTAATAGGGTAATATTAACATCACTGGTATTAGTGAGTGGATTGATCGAATGTTCAACAATATTTAAGTATTCTTCACGCTTTATTATTTAATGTGGAACTGTTGATTTATTCATTGTTATGCAATACTGAAATACAGTATGAATAATGATCCTAATGTATACTACTGCAGCCTTTCAACATTCGCGTGTTTCACCTGGCTATTGTTGGAGTCATCGCCTTCGTGCTCTTCATGGTCTTTCCGTCACTTATTTTTGCCAAATTGGAACCTGGCTGGGACTTCCTGGACTCTCTCTACTACTGCTTCATCTCACTAACTACGATCGGCCTCGGCGACTACATCCCGGGGGACGCTCAGGACCAGCCTATGAGGCCGCTATACAAAGTCTGCATCACAGGTGAGATCTATTTGCCAATTACTTTCGTAGTTAAATTTAGAAATATTGCTCTGTAAACACACTAGCCCTTGTCACCATTGTGATAAGTCATGGTGAACATCATCGATGTAAATGCTCAAGATACTTTGAGCTGAGTAGTAAACTGGAGAGACAGAGAGAAACAGAGACAGAGACAGACAGACACAGAAGTGTTAGCTGCTACTGTCAGCATATACACAGGAGTGCTGCCACCCCCGAATATTTGACTTGTTTATAAACCTAAGTATTCCGGATCAGAGGACAGAGGGAGATGCAAGGAAAGTTAGATGTTAATAACCTAACCTGACCCAGCCGGTGACCTAGCTCTTGGTCAGCGACTGACTGAGGTGTGAATTTTCATTATGTACGGCCGACTGATGGGCATCATATTCAGCGTTCTATTGTGTTCTACACTTTTGCTACAGCTCGAATTACTATATCACCAGATGGTGCAGAAGTATCATATGAACCTCCTCTTGTTTTTTATTCACTTCTTTGAGGCTTGCATTAACATTATTGTACAGTTATTGTGCCTTTTACATTCAATGCTACAAAGTTTTATCATTATTTTCCCTGTTCATCCTGCGGAATTAACTTGAATTCAAATTCAAAACTTGATTAAAAATAAGTTAGTTTTACAGCATAAAAGAATGTTACACACACTCATTTAAGTATACATATAATCTGCATTTAGAAACTACATTTCTCAGCAACAAAAACCCATACTGATTTGTGCTTGCAAGTAAGGCGTTTACTGTGCCACAGGCTACCTACTCTTGGGTCTGACCTTCGTCATGCTGCTGCTCCACCTCTATAACGACATCCCTCAGCTAAACCTGGGGCTCTTCCTCCTGCGGAGCGCTGAGGCTGCCCCGGGCGACCCTGAGAGGATGAGACTCAGTGGCACGGCTGGCGTCACTCCCAAGTACACACAGGTACCAACCACCCCGTCTTGTGCAAGCTCTTACTAGCAAACTCTTTATTTTATGTGGTGGGAGTGGTAGGAGGAGGGGTGAGGCAGGTTGAAATGTAGGAGGAAGGGAGGGTGAGGCAGGTTGAAAGGGAGGGGGGAGACAGGTTGAGATGGAGGAGGGGGGTGAGGCAGGTTGAGAGGGAGGTGGTGGGAAAGCAGTTAGGGTGGGTGGGAGGAAAGGGGCGGGAAGGCGAGAGGTAGGAGGGTTACTTATTAAACAGTGTTTACGGAGGAGTGAGGTCTAGCTATTTATTTCCCACGAGTAATCCGCGATTTCCCGCGATTTATTTCCCCCGAGTAATCAGTTCATTGCATTAACCATTGTGCCACACAAAGCTGCACCCTGCAAAGTTAAGGGTTTAATTTATGGTTTAATTATTCTATAGGACAAAATACAATATCATCCAAATAAACCCCTAATAATGTGTGTAAAATTTACAGCAGCACAACGATCAGACAGTCCGCCAGAATGTGAAGGTGGTATCAAGGCCAGTAGACTCCCCCAGTCCTGAGGAAGACACCACTCCCGTCCATGCACAGATGCCTCCAATTATTCCAGGAAACCAGTGAAATGCATGCATTTTCTTGCTAATTTATGATATAAGCAGTTTAGCTCTTTCTTGCTAATATATTGTATTAAATAATACAGTATTGGCTCCCAGTATGCCAAAAAAAACACTAACAATGCCTGAATTATTCTGTTTCAGGCTTAGAATATAAGCAATTATAGCTATTGATGTTGCACTTCAATAATGTTATAGCCCATATTTTCATTATTATGTAATTGAAAGAAATTATGCTAATATTGCAGCTAAAGGAGTAAATTTTACAAGATAATTAGAAAGGTTAATTATCCTTTCAAAGTCATGTTAATAAACATTATTGCAATAAGGGTATATAAAAAATAAAGGGTAAGCCATTCATGAATTATACTATTGTTATGCACAAACTAGAACATTCTTTCACGTTTACAAAAAATGTAAACGTCTACAAGTGATCGATAGTTTATTTTTTGTCATTATTTTATCAATATAAAATCATATTCGAGCCTTGCTTTCTTTTGCTTCTCTCCCCATAAATTTAAGAAAGGATTACATTCTTGATTTCTTGTATTATATTTAAATGTGGCAAAGGGAATTTCTATTGTCTACACAACTTTGTGAACAGTGTAGCGTGCATTCTACAAATTAGTTAATTATAGGAACAAAGTTCTAAGACCGTGCGATTTTACCAAATAGTAATACAGTACTATCCTTCAAGAGAGAGTTACTTTTTCATTCAGGCATTATACCAAAAATTAAAACCCATCATTTTATCTAAAAGATTGCACCGAATTTTTGCTGATTATCTTCATCTTTAAGTGAAATTGTTAGATGTCATTTTTAATTTAATATTGTTGATCTTTGTGTACAATAATGGATATCTAAGATGCATCTCTAAGTCTTAATAAATTGAAACTGAAAACTAACTGCTGACACAAAGAAATACAATTTAACGTGTGTACATTTTTTTCAGTTGAAAATGCTGTCTAACTTCATGTATCAGTGGAGTTCCAGCTTAGACTTGAAAGGTACACAGGCATAATTCTTATTGCTATTAATACCATAGTTTGCTGTTGAATTGGCAAATCTGAATTGTTTGGAAAAATACCTGAACAATATCAAGTTGTAAACTGAGAAATAAAATAGAGTAGATTAATGTATTTGTACATGTTTGTCTTGTCTTTAAACACTACACATGTTTGTTATTGAAGATGTTATCAGTTGTGAAAGTTTACTCTGTACATGTGGCAGTTGTAACGGTGTGAGAAGTTCTGTTGAAAAGTAAATTACTATCCTTCTGTATTTTTTTACAAATGTCTATCATATTGTCCTGTTTTTGTGTTGTCATTTAAGGGTTGGAAAAGTTTCAGGTATTAGCTGTATATATTTGGAAATGTTGATGTGATGTTTCTCATGAATGATGCAACAAAATGGTTTTCTTTATTCAGAATTCAATTAAAACCTCAATATGCACTTGTCCATATTTATGTAGGTACTCTAGCAGTAATATGACATGTCTAGAACAGAAAGTGAACGACCATTATACTGTATTATATAAATAATTTAACGTGTAAGGTAATATACGCAAGATTCTTCATTTACAGTACTGTACTTCTTAAATGCAATTATTATCGTTTACATTTAACACACTAATTTTGTTTTTAAGAGGTGCCTTCATGGTACTCTAGTTTAAGAAGAATATTTTTACTACTTTTAAAGCCTTTTTGTTAAATTATGATAGTTAATTTTTATAAGTTGTATAAAAGTCATATATGTATAAGCTGTATAAAAGCATTTGTGTTCATTACATACTGTACAAATAAATGAATCCATTAGGAAAGCTGTCATCATATACAGTACTGAAGACAAAATGTGGTATCCCCTTCCAAAACTCTTGTGAAATATTCAGGTCATTTGATTTTATACATTTTTTATAATTCAGTATTATATTTGCATTATATAATTCATCTATGCAGCAAAGATTAAACTAAATCATTTATCCAGTTAGTAAGAAATTGGTTGTGCGCTGCCATACGGTGGTTCTATTGAACATGCAGATTATGCAAGAACAAAGGTTTAGTTTTTTTTTTTTAGATGTTATTGTTCACTTTGCCTTAAAACCAGCCACTAATATATACTGCCACTAGTGTTTTTAAATTAATGAAATTATAATGTTTAATTTGAACTTGGAAAAAGCAAAGTTCACAGTAATATGCAGTACTAGTACTCGTATAGCACCTCAGCTATATTTTTGCCTCTTACTAGCATAAAACCCCCCGAGTTCTATCAATGCCCTTTACCAGCAAAAAATACCCGAGTTCTATCAATGATCTTTACTAGCATGAAACTGCGATGGTGTTGCCACACCTTTATTCTTCTAGAATATGAGGCATTTACTAACATGCATTGCTAAGCACCATTATAAAAAAAAATCTCAATGTTTTGCTACCTTAATTTAAAAATGCCATATCTCGGTCACTTAAATATGCTTTCTAGATTTTTTTAATTACAGCTTAGTGTGTACTTTCCCATTAGCAGAGTTTAATTATGCCAGGCCCAAAATGCTGTGTATTAGTGGCTTTAGGCACTGTACTTATGACACTTTGGAATCCTCCACAGTTCATGTATCATCTTATGTATGTACTGTACTCGTGCCTAAATAAAAATGATTGTAATAGTAATGAAAGTCAAAGGCATTTTGAATGAAAATGACTTATGTACTTCATTTTTGTCAGATTGCAATTACACTCACAGTGGCACCCCCACCGTGACTCAATGAAAATAACAAAAACTAACGATATCATTTAAATGTTTATTTTAATGATGGAAGAGGAACAAAATGAACACTTACCTATGGAAGATACTGTAGTTGTCATAATCCAGCAAGTTGGTTGACATCTTTGATCTTCCTGTTGTATGTCAACATCTGCAGCTTTGTTTGAGAAGAAAAAGCTGCAAGAAATACCATGTGCTAGGTTGGTATGGATGACCGAAGACCATACACATCTTTGATCTTGACATGTTTAAGTTTCTAGAGGGCACGGCATGTGAGAGACTGAATTTTGATGGCATAAAAATTTATATTTCCTGCCAAAATAGAGGATTGGAGAATGCACCCGTACTCTCACCTCGATTTTGGCAGCAGTGACGCTTAGCCAGGTATGTTATTAAACATCGTATACATGACCTTAATACTGAAATTTCACTCTGAAAATGAGTTTTAGAATGTTGATTTGAAAGTCTGCTCTTATTCTCTGAAGCCTTTCTCAACTGTATCAGGGAGAAACATTAAATTCTAGAATGTATGAAAAATCAAATTCTACAGTACAGTACTACATTTTTCAATTTCAGAATCACTTTTCAATCTTTTTTCTTCAATTCAATGATAGTGAAATAGTAAAACACTGTTCACAACATTTAGTGAACAAAACTGGAATATGCAGCAGTTGTATGGTGCCCATATATCTCAAGAAGCACATAAGTAAACTGGAAAAGGGTCTAAGGCATGCAATTAAATTGCTTCCAGGACTGAAAAAAAATAGTTACGAGGAGAGGCTATAGGCTGGCATCAAATGTGCTAAAGCTAGAAGACGAGAAAAAACAGGTAATATGATCAATACTTACAAAACAGTAGCAGGAACTAACAGGGAGGAGTTCTTGAAACCTGCACCTCCAAGAACAGGAGGTTGTAGATTCAAGCTATGGAAACAAAGTTGCCAAAAAAAAATTAAAATAGTTTATTTTTGCAAATAGAGCGATAAATGGTTGAATAAGTTAAGGAGAGGTGGTGGTGTGGGACCAAACCCATCAGTAGTTTTAAAGCACTATATGACAGCTCGCTGGGAAGATGGGACACCACGAGCATAGCTCATCCAGTAGCTAAACTTTGTTAATTACACTTACATAATTACAGACTTTGCATAGTATAATAAGGGAGATACAGTACTTATATATACAGTATTACATATATACAGTATAATAATTATAATTTTATCATAGTAAAAATTATTAATCGCTAAGAACTCTTCATTACCCGGCCAGTATTTGAACCCATGACGTCCAGAATCGCCCCTAAAAGTACACAGTACCGTGACCACCACCATTGATCGGTGTAATACTGTGTACATTTAGGGATGATCCTGGATGTCATCCAGGGTGGGGTGTGTCTGGGGTGTGAGTTTTCGGTTGCATATATCCCTGGGGACCATTCAGGTTTGCAATGCTTTAGCAAGAGCTAATATTCTCTTTGGGTTGAGGTGGTACAGGACATGATTGAGATGAAGTGGATGAAACATAATGGATATTAATAGGCTATTACATACAAGAGCATAAGCAGCTCATGTTCTTGCTTCCACTGTGTGTGTCTGTTGGTTCGGGGACTTGAAGTGGGTAATTACATTCTAATTAATTACAATAGCCACACTTTGAGGGTTAAAGATATTCTAATAGTAAAATTTAAAAACGGGAAAAATTGGTGTCTGCCTTTGCCTAGTTGGTTCAGTGTAGGCATTCAAGGACCCCTTGGTCTCATGGACACCCTATTCCATTACACTGGGTTTGTCCGGTAGCCAATTCTTTTCAGTTTGCCTAGTTTACATTCAAGCGTAATCTGTTCTATTGAGATTAGAATGTATTTTAGGCTTTTGATTAAGAAACATTATTATTTTCCCAATTCCTATTTTGATAGGGTGGGGTTCACTTGTTAGAAAGATGAAAACAATGAAACGGAGTTGTTTCTACTCTTATGATGTAGATTCTACTCCTGTTCCTGTATTGTGATGTTTGACCCTTCTTCTTGAGGTTATCTTGAAATGATTTTGAGGCTTAGCATCCCCGCAGCCTGGTCCTCGACCAGGCCTCCTTTTTGTTACACACCCCCAGAAAGCAGCCTGTAGCAGCTGTTTAATTCCCAGGTACCTATTTTACTGTAAGGTAACAGGGGCATCAGGGTGAAAGAAACTCTGCCCATTTGTTTCTGCCTCCACCGAGGAGGAGACTCCACCCTTAATAATAATTTCAACAAACTGCTTCTATTCAGTCCTGTTCATTTCAACTTGGGTGTGTACTGATTATTCTTGTCCTCTCACACCATATCTACTTCCACTCAACCCGCCACATCTACTTCCACTCAACCCAACTATACTATTACAGTACATACTCTTCAATGTTTCTAAAACTTGGTTTTGAATTTAAGAAAAATTATGAGGACATGTACTCTCCTCAAAGTTTTTCACTGTGCTGCGCCAACCGAAAAATCTCGTTCTAAGAGTTGTACTATTTTTTTTTATTTAGGATATATTTTAATGTTTTTTAATGTTTTCATCACTCTTTGTGTTTTGAAATGAAAATTGTTGAGTTTGGAAACATTTTGACATTAACTTTACCTAAACATTTATAAAAACAACAAAAATATGTCCTTAACAATTGCACTATGAAGTTTTTGCCAAAAACAGGTGTGCAGTGCAGGGGTTAAGAAACTAAATCTTCAGGGGAAACTAGATGTACAGCAGTGTTAAGTAAAATATTGGCAGCATGTGGTAGACCTTGCCATGTAGGCTACACACTGAGAAAACTTCTAAAGCATATGAAAGCATACACATTCTTTTAATAATTACAGTACAGACAACCACGTGCTTTCTCTTGGGACTGAGACTGAACAGATAACACGTTGTGACGCTGTGTTCGGATAAGTGGTTCATCATCGTGAAATGCTATGGAAAACAATTAATTTTGTAACAGAAATTTGACAGCATTTTGTTTGTATTCACCAATGTGAGAAGTTCTGATCCGCTTGTTAACTTAAATTTTATAATTGGAGGAGCATTGTTATTTAGATAGAAAAGGTGGTGATGGATAATAGTATTTTGTTGACTGAAGTGGAGATTAATGGTGATAAGGTAACCTCAGCAGACTACCTTTCACCATGTACTGGTACTTTAATGTACCTAATGCCATTGCAGAGTTTAAAGCATCTGAGCCATCCATTAGTATATGAACACAGCTCAAGTGATGCAGTGTACAGTCACTGGGCAAAATAATTCCATCTTTATTGCACTTTCTTCAGAAATAACTACCCTATCAATTATTCAAACTTTTTTTTTATCCGAATAAACCTAAATAGGAAAATGGGCATTTTTGGAAAAAAGAAGTTGGTAAAGCACATGGCTGTCTGCACTTGCTAACAATTTAAACAAGTTGCACTAAAAGTTCATGAGCCATCAAACATTATGAATACTGTACTGTATTTCTACTTATACCAAGTGCCTGTAACTTACAATACCAATATAGAAACATTTACTATGCCTTGTGAATTTTGATATGATCAAAAGCTGTTTACCATAGTGGCAAACAATGACATATGATCGCATCCTATTAAGCTGAAATCTGAAGAAAATTATAAAAATATATGTACAGTACCTTGCATGTCAAAATACTGTATATAACTCTTCCATTGTATCTAGGAAAACCAGCTATAATTTCTATAGGTTAACCTAAACACATTTAACTGTTTTTAAGTCCTTTGAATAATATCATGAATTAATACAGTAGTCATAAGGGTAACTCATTCCAACTCAATGGCTTATATATTGATGTCTGTGATAATGTAATCATTTCAATGCTAAAGGATTCTTCACTGTTTGGAAGACATTTTTTATGTTTACGTATAAAGTAACCTGAAATGGAGATGATGTTCGTGTAAACTGATACCTACATCAATGGAAGATTGCATTATGATATGTGCCTGCCATCATATACTCGTATCATAATACACTTTCACCGTTACACTTTCTCTTTAAACCTGATCATTTTATATAAAAGAGATGGAACACAAAACCAATATTATTGCAGGTACTCTGCCTCACATACCTGTTGCTGCTAGCGTACTGTGCTGTTAAGTGGATGTTATAGCAGCTTCCATACTCATATGCAGCAAATACTTCACTATAACATAGGCTTTCTACTTGCCATGGGGGAGGGGGTCTAATTTTGTTCTTAGACAAACAGCAGGCCAACTGTAATTTACAAATATATTAATATTTCTCTTATATATTAATACAAATATGATTTACAATGAAGGTTACAGGTTCTAATGCATCATTTCCAATTTAATTTTAATCTACTGTACTTTTAGCATGAAACAAATTTAACAGTACATCTTGCTGCAAGGCTGCTGTTTTATTGATTTGGTTTGTCTCCGTTTTGATCAAATGTGTTCATATAACCAGATTATCTGTAGATGCCCATAGTCAGGTACATTCTCATTCCGCTGCTTTCAGTCATGGTTCTTATGACGCATAGTGCTATAATGAAGTCCCAAATCAACAGTGCATTTACTCTTTCCTTCTAATCTACACTCATATTTTGCCATACTGTATTACTTACTGGAAAAAGGATTTATCTACATATGCCTATAAGATGACATTCCATAAATCTCCCATAAATAATTCCAGTGTTCAAGCTGTTATGAAAATAATAATTACAGTATTTCCAGTTAAAATTAACTAATTTAATTAAAATTAAATTGGCAGTATTTTTGTACTGTGGGCAAATAAACTAATTAGCAGCATTTTTGTACTGTGGGCAATATATCAACTTAAAATTGCATTTTTGAAAATTATTATAAATAAATATAATGTCATTTTTTTTCCCCCATGTGTATCAGTTTGTGTGAGCGGAGATAGGAGTGGAAAAGCCATCGTATGTAAGAGCTCTCTCTGAATTCAGGTCCATATTTTTTTCTGATAAGTCAAAATATTACATATTTGTAACAAAGTTATTTTTGTAAGTTATTTCAAGTATAGTATTAATATTTGAGCTTGGGATTGTTTTCCCCAAGTATATTATTCAACATGTTATATTTTAGATAATATACAGTACTCATAAGTTGAAAATATATATTCTTGTGAAAACTTTGTGCCAAACATTTTTGCAGGATATAACAAAGCATTCCAGCATTATTTATTATAAAACTATGTGCTAAATATACGAGAAGATGATCTGTTGGATATGTTATTGCTTGGTATCTTTTGTTATCAAGGTGCAATAGTTTCATAGAGTACGCAAGTGCTGCAGCTACTCAAATTTGACTTTTGTTAAGATATTAAGGTCCACTAATGATCATAGTGTTTTATTATAATAAATGCCAAAATGTAATTTTTGGTCATTTCTTTCTCAATGTAAAAATTATCTACATCCTTCCTCCTGTTTGTTAAAGTGGTGTGTATGTGTGTGTGTGTGTGTTCATGTGCATAATTATGTTAATGTGAAAATGCTTTCTCTCATCCTACCTTTGGGTACCGATGGATTAAGAGTGTTGGTTACCAAGGAGAGAATCAGTTGACTTAACTTTTAATGTTAATAGCAGAAATGCATGAAGCACATTAACAAAATACATATACATTAACAAAATATATATACCAGTATGTATAATGATATTGGTAAATGTGTAGAGTCATTTTCTGGAATCATTAAATGAGTACCATGTAAGTGCTATTGTAACGGTATCACTTATAAACTACATTTTAAGTCAAGTTTTTCTCTAATGCCATTTGTGTTGTCTCTGAAGTGTTCTCACATGTTTGCAGAATTTTGTAAAATGCTGTATATTTTACCTTGTACAGTTGTTGTTGCATCTTAAAAAAAATTAAAAATCAAAATTTAGGGAATTGTTTTAGTTATCCTTGTCAACTGTAAACCTTGGCATGAGCAAACGTTTCAGCTTCAGTACACTATTTTGTGAAATTCTCTGGGAAAATTCCCAAAACTCAGCACTGAATGTAATGAAATGCTTTTTTTCTGGAGGAGTTCAAGTGACTCCCCAAATCTCACTGAGATTGCTAAATACTAAGAGGTCACATTAGTTGCAGAAGTTCTGCAACTAATGTGGTCTCCCGGTTGTCTACCGGGAACTCCTGGCTTCGTTACAGAGGTAATAGCCTCCTGAAAGTCAGTGAGGCTTTGCAAACAATTGGAGACTTCACCAAGCAGAAGAAGCCTTAGAACTACCAAACAGCTCCACAAACAATTCACACACTAGCTCGAAATGCGTTAGTACTGATTGCTGCCACCAGGTGATCCGGTCCCTGCCCTTAATCAGCTAACCACCTCAGTTCTGGAGCTAATGAATAACACACTGATGTAAAGGGAGGAAAATCATGTACTGATGAACGTAAAGGGAGGAAAATCAGGTAGCCCTGGTGGGCTCTTCCAGAAAGAGGCGTTTCATTATATTTAATGCTGAGTTTCTGGAGGATAGCCCTCTGGTGTTTCCCTAAAGCCAACCACAGAGAACAAAAATAGGACTTACCCAGGAGGTAGATTGACACCAAACACTAGGAAAAAGAAGAGAAACCAGGCTGAGAGACACGGCCAAAGGTTAACATTCAACCAACTGGGATTAAGGACACTGACTAAATATCGGGCCGCCAGTACCCTGGTAAAACGCTAAAAACCACGAGCCTAAATATGATCTCATACCATGTTAGAGAAGACTGCAGCCAAAGCCAAATATTTGTGAACTTCACAGGCTGGAGAGTAGACTGCAAGCTGCCTAGATTTAATGACATTGCAGATGACCTGAGAAATTCGAGACTTGGAGCAGGGAACCAGAAAACTGGGTCAAGCAACAAAGGCATCCATTGAGGCAGAACTAGAGGCACACAGGTAGTAACACAAGACCGCCACTGGACACAACGAATGACGTACCCCCAGCAGAACCAACAAAGTGTCAATCACCAAGAGACCGCTGTGGAAGCCTGCCAACTCATTCTTTGCCAGAAAAGCAGAAAGCTGCCAACAAACATCTTTGGAGAAGATGTTCCTCATGGATGGGGATGTTCCATGTTCTCATCCCCATGGGGATGTTCCTCACATCCCTCAACTTAGGAGAAGGGCCTGAAGCTCCTCAACCCTATAACCAGGGGCAAGAGCCATCCCCAAAAAAATACAGCCTTAAAAACATCATAAGCCAAAGTGGAAACCATAAACCAAGGCAAGGAGAGAAAAATTAAAATCAGGTCAAGTGACCAGGATGACTCAGGAGGAGCATGTGCAAGCCGGACATAAAAAGACGCATGGGCCAACTTACAAAACGGATTCTGTGAAGGTGTCGACACCAAATGCAAGCAATACCAGCTCTACCAATGCCAAACGATACGAGGCAACAGTAGTCGGCATGAGATGCCAATCAAGAAATATCCTCGAGAAGAACGATAGGACAACTGGACGGAGATTGAAGAAAGATGATAAAAAGCCAAGAAATAGCAAAACGAGTGTCAAGCAATCTCATACTGCTGAAACACATAGTGAGAGACCAACAAGCTATTTACCTGCCCACCATACAAATGGCGATAAAAACATGCTTAAAAAATACCAGACTCATAGAGCAGAGGTGGTCAAACCAGTGAGGTACCTCGGAGAGCTAATTTGTTGGAAGAGCTGGAGCGATAGGAAACGCCTAGGTTCAGATAAAAAGCTAGAAGTGCCGGAAACCAAGGCTAGGCCGGTCACCAAGGAGCACCCACCCCAAGTATGACTCTAGACTAGACAACGCCTGGAGCAACAACTGATCCAGGAGAAAGAGGTAAATGAATCTCTACCTCGACCAGTCCAGCCAAAAACATCCACTGTAATAGCATCACAATTGGGGAACAGTCATGTGAGGGAAGGTTCTGGTTCCATGCTCATGCAAAGATTTCCACTGCAGGGCAAACAAATGTCTTGCAAAGCCAGCAATACTTCATCCAATGTCCACTCTGTGGAAATGGGATGGAACCGAGATAATCTGTCGGCATGAATGTTTGACACACCCCGCATGTGAACCTTGCAAAGAACCAAAACCCAAAAAGATCAAACCGAGATATTGAAGTGTTCAGCTCCACAGGAAAAAGGACCGAATCTGTCTCCCTCGATACAAGCAATGAACCACTGGGGTCATGTGGTTCATTTGAGGTGTGGCATGTCAAAGTGAAGCTGGTGCTTGAGCTTTGGAGAAAGCCAAATCCTCCTCAGGGTCTTTCACACCACCGCAAACTCACATACCATGCGACAAGCCCGAACAAACGGACCCAATCACTGCCCCTAGGTGGATTGGTGATCGCAGGTCACGAAGCCCCTACCAAAGAATATGGTATCCATGAATACCTTAAGCGATAGGGGAGGATGGTGTCTTCCTGCACTACGCTTTCTGTAGTCTGCGGATTTGCTTCAATACCTCCTGTGGAGCTTGGACTCTCTTCTAACATGGGCCTGGCCCTTTTTCAAGTACAGGTCTGTCTCTGCTTATTGGTTGCAGTATGAAGTCTCAGGCTCATCTTGGCAGGCTGACAGCCCTCTATTTTCCTTTGGGGTTTGGCAAGGGTTCTGTCAGACCTGCTCACTTGACTGCTTTGAGAACTCAATATTCCTGAGCAGGGCTTCATTTGCTTTGTTGTTTGCCCTGGCCTGCCTGTTTGCCCTGGCTTGCCTGTTTGCCCTGGTGCTTTCTAAGAGTGTTGACATGTGGAAGCTTCACGCGTAACTGCCTGTGTTGTCCAGGGGTCCCTTACTGTAGAGAATCACTGGACTCGTTCGCATCTAGCTGTAGTTTTGCGTGTCTGGATCCTCATTGGGGGGCCTTTTAAGCATCTCCATGAGAAAGTCACAGGCATGGGATCTGCACAGAGGAGATATGCAGCCTGCAGTTTCAGCCTTGGTGGCCTTTGCCCAAGATATCATGGAGGAGCAGGTGCAGGACAAGAGTGGGAGTGGTGTTGGGCAGGAATGGGCGAGTGTTGGGTGAGAGGGAGTGGCTGGGTGTTAGTCAGGTGAGAGTTGGGTGGGTGGGTGTCAGGTGGGAAGGGAATAAATATACTCTATAATTTGCAAGAAATTTATAGGAAAACATGAAGATACAATTGCAGTTTTAATTTATTAACACATTTCAATATCTTTACAAGAAAAAAATAAAAAGGAATTACCTATGCTACAATTTTTAACTACAAATTTTAACATGGTATTTTTGCATATATACAAACAATGCTAAGTCATGACTGCACTTATCTAATACACAAAATATACTACTGGTTGACTGTTTCTAATTTTCTTGTGCGAATTAAACCCAGGAGTGATGCGTCTGCTTCTAGTATTGTCATATCTGTAGACGACCCCAGAAATCGTGTAGAAAGTTCAAGTTCCTGTAGTCGAAGACGAACTCTGGCTCCTCTCACAAAACTCCTGAACATGAAGAGTAGTTTCTCTTTATGAAGAGTTAAGTTAAGAGCTAATGTAGTTGAAAAAATCAAGCATTAATTGTAATGACACACTCTTTTCTGGTGTGTTTCCAATAACTGCATGCTTATGTAGAGGCTACACCAAGACTTAAATTCACATATCAGGCCTCTGAGACCCACAAATTCACCTATCAGAATCCAGGATCAGAATTTAGCTCGCTCTACAGAGATGTAGGCTTGGAGAGCGACCCAAAACTGAAAACTAGCAGTGAATGTAAAGAAATGCCTCTTTCAAGATGAAATGGCTTCTCCCTGAGATGACTCCCATCTATTAGGTCACATCAGTTGCAGTGTTATGTTTGGCCTACCAGGGACCAGAGCCAGAACATTAGTCCTACTTCACAGAGGTGAAGAGAACAGGTGACACTCTGCCACCTCATTGAAAAAGCATTCAGAAAGTCAGCACACCTATACAGTAATGAAAATGGGTATGGAAGACAGGCGACCCAAATTTAACAATACCAATATAGGAAGGCATATATAAGAAACAATAAGAGAAAAAGACCTGGGAGTGGAGATAATCCCAACATTAACACTAAAAACTGATGTGAACAGGGTAATTTCAGCAGCATATGGGACATTATCAAACATAAGAATGTCATTTAAGAATCTAAACAATATTTCAAATCCATACACACTGCCTATAGGAGACCATTACTTGAGTATGCAGCTCCAGCAAGGAACCCACACCATGTGAAGCACAAAGAGAAACTTGAGAAAGTTAAGAGGTTTGCAACTAAATTAGTAGCAGAATTGAGAGGTCTCAGCTATGAGGACAGGTTGAGAGAACTCAGTCTTGCAATTTTTTAGGAGAAAAGAAACGGAAGGAATAAGATAACTATGTACAAGATCTTGAGAGGAATAGATAAAGTGGATAAAGGAAAAGGGAGGTTGTAGGAGTGAGGGCTGGGGAGCTCCAGTGTTTTTTAAATTTGGGAGGGATAAACAAGCAATATTACAGTGAAAAAGTGCACACCAGTGAATATCTGGCAAACAGAAACCAAAACAAAGTTAAAGAAACATATTAGAAATACCTAGTGTTTTGAAGGAAATAGTGCGGGGAGCACATGATGACAAAAGCAAAGATGGCCACTGCCATGAGTAGGACAAAACTAAAGGGTATGATTTTGGTGTCTTTGATGAGGAAAAATATTAACATGAGAGGTTTTCACAACAGGTTGGAAAAAATATAGAGTATCATGTGGATATAATTAAGAATTTGAGCAGATGAAATGAAAACTTGGGAAGAAGTCTTCGTAGTGCAGTGGCAAGACACTTGCATCGTGCTTTGCAAGCGATTTGGACTGGGTTCGAATCCTGGCTGGGGAGGATTGACTAGGCAACAATCCTTAACCGTACGCTTCTGTTCACCCAGCAGTGAAAGGGTACCTGGTGGTTGAAAGATCTGGCGGGTCATATTCCAGGGAAAATCAAGATTGCCCAAAATGCTATGCGTGCTAGTGGCATTACAAGAACGTTATAAGAATGTAAGAAGGTTACAACTCTGGAAGACCAAATACTGTATAGGAATTATGTAAGAATAAGAAACTCTAGGAAACTGAAGGAAAAGTCCTAGAGGAGGAAAATAGAGGATTAAAAAGTTAAATTTTGAAGTTAATTAAATTAAATCCAGATGTTAGTGAATACAATAAGTTATGTAAGGAGATTCAACAGTGTGAAGGGCTTTTGTTAGAAAACATGGAAGTGGTTACACAGGACATAGGTAAGTGCAAGGATATGCAGCTGACTCATGCACAAGTGGCCAGAGAAAAAGAAATATTAAAAACAGTTAAGGAAGTGCCCGAGCAGCAACAGGAATCTGTAAGATCTCGACCTAAATCTTTCTGCAAAGAGCCAACACAGTGTGTTGTTGACACTCCAACAAAGCATGAACCGGGACCCTGCCAATACTATGCATTGTATGTAGGCAAATATAAACTATCAGGAAGAACTGATGGAACATGCAAATATAAACACCCAGGAAACTGCAGAAATATTCTAAATACTGTACTGTTATGATCCAGCATACACCAGTATGACTTGATATACACTGTGATCATACCTTAATGATATAATACAGTACAACATTGTATCATTATATATTGATTTTTAATATATCTTTGATACACTGTTATGTATATAGGTTCTATGTATTACTGTACTATGTGACTTGTGTATCACTATCCTATGTATTATTATACATGTATATCTATTAATATGATGTCAAGTGAATTAGGCTACTGTTGGTTGATTGATACAGTATTGCTATACTGTACTTTGTATTGTGAGGATATATACTCATAGGCTGGGTTATGAGATCATGTTGTGTTATAGCATATTATACTTGTACAGTATTATTGTATAACTATGTATTAATGAATATTATTTTAGAGAAGCTACTACTAGGCTAAATTCATTTGAATCCTCCTTTTCCCCTCCCCACCCCCCCTCCACTTGCTTGGCTGCTGAGATTAAGTACTGTTGCCTCTTATTGTTTGACTTTGGTAGGGCTGGTACTGCTTGCATTCAGTGTCGACACGACGGAATCCGTTTTGTAAGTTGGTCCAAGCGTCTTTTCATCTCCAGCCTCCTCATGCTCCTCCTGAGTCATCCTGGTCACTTTATCTGATTGTTTTTTCTCTCCTCGCCTTGGTTTATGGTTTCCATTTTGGCTCAAGTTGTGTTTTAAGGCTGTCTTGTTTAAGTTTTTATGGCTCTCACCCCTGGTTGTAGGGTTGGGGAGCTTCAGGCCCTTTTCTAAAGGTGAGTTCTGTTCCTTTGGCCCTTATGGGCAGTTTGTTTTGTTGGCAGCTTTCTCCTTTCTGACAAAGAATTAGTCGATGGGCTTCCACAGCGGTCCCTTGGCGATTGCCACTTTGTTGGTTCTGCTGGGGGGTGCATCATTTGTTGTGTTCAGCAGCGGCCCTTTTGCCATTACCTGTGTGCCTCTGGTTCTGCCTCAATGGATGCTTTTGTTGCTTGACCTAATTACCTTGGTTCCCTGCTCCAAGTCTCGTATTTCTCAGGTCATCTGCAATGTCATTAAATCTAGGCAGCTTGCAGTCTACTCTCGAGCCCGTGAAGTTCACAAATATTTGGCTTTGGCTGCAGTCTTCTCTAACATGGTATGAGATCATATTTAGGATCGGGGGTTTTGGCATTCTACCAGGGTACTGGTGGCCCAATATTTAGTTAATGTCCTTGATCCCAGTTGGTTGAATGTTGCCTTCGGCCATGTCTCCCAGCCTGGTTTCCTCTTCTTTTTCCTAGTGTCTGCTGCCAATCTACCTCCTGGGTAAGTCCTATTTTTGTTCCCTGTGGTTGGCTTTAGGGAGACACCAGAGGGGCTACCCACCAGAAACCCAGCGTTAAATATAATGAAACGCCTCTTTCTGGAAGAGCCCACCAGGGCTACCTGATTTTATTCCCTTTACGTTCATCACTACTGTATATCGTGCGTTATTCATCAGCTCCAGAACCGAGGTGGTTAGCCGACTATGGGCAGGGGCCGGGTTGTCTGGTGGCAGTAATCAGTACTACAAGTTTCAAGCTAGTGTGTGAATTGTTTGTGGAGCTGTTTGGTAGTTTTGAGGCTTCTTCTCCAATTATCTGTAAAGCTTCACTGACTTTCAGGAGGCTATTCTGGTGGGGAGGCAGATTGTCACGTGAATACTACTTCCATGCCATTTCATAAGGGGTCTCATGAGTTTTTCACATCCAGCATGCCGGATGTGAAAAAACAGCATTTAAATTTCATTTTAAAATTAAAAGGCAGCATTTCAAGTTATTTATAAAGAAAAAATTACAAACGCTGTACTTACGCTGGGTTTCGTTGCGGTCTCAAGCAAACACAGTAAAACTTGCTCCCAAAGTCAATATAAAGGTCATCTCCAACTACATGGAAAATGGTGCCCTCGACCACTTTGCCTTGAGGATCGCCCAACTGTAAATTAAACAATTAATTATAAATAAAGCATCGAATGGATCAAAATGCCTCTTCCTGTTCACCACATCAGTGGTTCTCCTTAGCCTAAGCACCGGACCTTACCAGGCCACTGCTAGTATATCAGGCTTCGAGCCCCACAAGATCAAAACCTTACAAATTGTTTGGTCCCAAAAATATTGGGTAGTGTTCAGAGGGATACATGGGAAAACAACATCCAAATCTTACCCCCTGTAAACTTGGGACTCAACTCCTGGGGAAGCAAAGATGTGGCCAAAGGCATAAAACCCAGAGGAAACCCTTAAAAAACACTGAAAAACACACCTGTGGTACATCTATTCAGAGCCATGAAAGCATACCCAAATAATAAATGAACACCCCTAAAGCCAAAGGGAAGGAAAAAATAACGACCGAGGATGGAGTGAAGGAATGGTGCTCAATTACTGCATAATAAATTGAGATTTGCTCACCCAGTGAGCTCCCTGCACCTTATTTAGGGGTTGACAATTTGCAAGGTTACTTAGCCTTCTGGGGCTCAAAGCAGCTCAGAGCCTGGTGACTCTGGTGACAACTAGCAGTGACCAGGAAGGTCTAGTGTACTCACCTAGTTGTGCTTGCAGGGCTCTAAGAGCCAGCTTCGGCTCTTAGGTCTCGCCTCTCAACTGTTAATCAATCCTATTTTAGTTAATCAATCAATTCTAATTTAGGTTTAGGAATTAGAAACAACATACCTGCATGAGTTTAGAATTCCTCAGAAGGGTGACAAATGACTTGGGAGGTTGAACATCTCTCTCATCCTCGGAAGGTCTAGTGTCCTGAGTATATTTTGCAAAAGCTTTCGCAAACCCGCCAGATTCAATCTTTACATTATCTTTTGATATATCGCTGGTACTTTGACCAGACTCTCCAGTAGGAACCGATGAACAATATCTGCCGATAAAGGGAGTACAGACTCGGGTTGTCAGGAAAACACCACTCCGTCTTATGGAGGCCGCCATTGTTGTTATGATCTGTGTACCTCAGGAGTTAAACGAGGATATCTTGCTAAATAAAATAGTCCCCTGAAAATTATTTAAATTTTACTTAGTAATTATAAAATTTTATTATAATTGTATTCATTTGTTATTTATTTAAATTGATCTTTGGTAATTAACGTATTTTTTGTAAAGTGTTAGTTTTAAGTATAGGTGCTCATATAACACCACCGTACATTATAAGTACATAGATAAAATGTTTCAAGTACCTTATTGATCCTATAAAGCTAAATCCAGGATCTTATAGAGATGAGTTGACCTCGCTACTTGCTCCTGTAAACTCGAGAGTTGTGTTTAGGTTGGCCACTTATGGCTTGCTACTGTGATACAAACTCGACCCAGTCAGTTGAAGGAATGGCTTCACATAATGCTAAAAGCTGTTTAGAATTTTTCAAGCAAATAGGTCGATTAAAGGTAAGATTGACGATTTCTTAATATTGGTTAGGTTAAGAAAGCCATACCCAATATGTGACAAATTTAGTCCTAATATGATACGATTATATGATTTAACAGTCGAGTACTAATCCATTCAACAGCAATTCCAAGATGATAGGGTCGTCCCAGGAAGACTTGTTCAAGGTCTGTGAACATTCTAAAATGTTCATTGCAGAGTACCCTATGTGTTACAGGAAGGTAGTCCTTGAAGTCTACCTGAGGCAACCAGACAGGTGTTTGTGATGGTGTGTCATCACTGTTTGAATCTCGGAAATCCGCACAAAACTTAATGTTTCTTTTTGCCCACACCCAGCTACTGTATTCACTTATTCTCTCCCCCTAGTTTTGCAGTTTGCTTCTTTTAAATCAATGATTTGAGCAATGGTTTCTTAGCTTAGTTGCTTTGTAGATGACATAACAAATGTCATACCATACAAACTCCAAATAAGTGTAAAAAAAAAAAACATACAGTACATCACAGTACTGGTTGAAGTCATGACTTGCACAAGATTTGTATTGAAGTGAGGGAGAGTTGCACAAATTATCAGCCTCACTCTCTCATCCCAGCCTATCTGGGTCCAGCAGCAGGACAAGTCGAGATGGCAGGAGATATATTAGGATGCAGTGGATGGCCAGCAGTGTTCTTCGTGTTTCACTGCACACTTATTGCACTCCACAACTCTTTGCTGAGCCTTTTCCTGCCTGCTGAACCATTCTGGTGGGTTCCTCCACGTAGTCAGCCGGGTTCTGTCTTCGCATGCGTAGGTAGAGAAGCCTTAGTTCACCAAGGGCCTCAAACCTTCAGCTACCCTCGCCTGGTTTTGCCTGCCAGTTGAAGTGGTTTACCGGGGTGTGGCCGTTGTTGCCTGCAAACAGCTACTAAGAGCCATAAGTGAGAGTTAGTGGAGGTGGTGGGACCAAAGCAGACAAACCACTCGAAGGTGCGACTGTTCCCTGTCAGAGGTACTACCCCTTACTGACACCCCAGATACCCCCATATATAATATTGTCATTATGAATAGTAAAATATTTTAAAAGTTGGATAGAAAAGAAGTATCAAAGATGGCATATATTTTTTCTAGGCATACATTTGTTAATTGTAATTGATCAATATCAGTTGAAATGATAAAAATACAGTACAATAATTAATTTTACCTATTCACTCTTTTCAGCATATGAAAAGAACTGGATGGGTTCTTCGTAATGTCAGTGAACCTGAAACTATATCTGGTCACATGTACCGGATGGCCATTATATCATTTCTTCTTGACGAGAATGATAATGTGAACAGAGATAGGTGAGAGTTTGTTGTTTGCACTAATACTTTGCTTGTACACCTCTCATATGTGCTTACAAATGAGATGTATATTTATTATACTGCAGTACAGTATATGTTAATGCATATTCTTATAGATAATCTATACATATTTATATACTGTACTGTATTGTAATTAGTACTGTATATTGTATTTATATGCAATGCAGTTTTCATGTGAGAAAGATTAATCAACACACTAATGCATGATTATAAATATGGTATAATCAAAATTCTGAATTTCTCTGTTGGATCATCATTCTGTAGGAGAAAATCATTTGAGGTGACTTGAACCAGCATTCTAGTGATTCCCAGGCACTCGCTTTAACCCACTCGCCCATGAATAGAACAAAAGCAGCTGGTTCAAGTCGCCTCATTGCTTCAAATGAAATTAAATTGTATGTTCGATATAAAGACTGATGTGTTGGGAAAATACATTCACAAATACGTACACGGTCCAGACCTGAACTCTGTGGGACATTTCACTCTGAAAAGGCTTGCCAAGCAGTCAAAACCATTCACTAGAGTCACCGTGTCGCAATTAAGTGCCACAAAATGCAAGTCAGTTAAGTACACAAGATAAATGCTGCAATTTATTCAATTATGTGAATGTCAATCTGCCTTGACTGTATGTAGTCCAGTTCGTGGAAACAGCAGAACCTTACTTAAGTGAGCAGCCAAGTAGAATTGCTATAAAAAATATATAAATAAATAAATTCTTATTTTTCAGAGTCATGAAGATATCACTGGTTCATGACATGGCAGAAAGTACAGTGGGTGACCTCACTCCACATTGTGGGGTCTCGGAGGAAGACAAACACAAACAAGAAGTGGCAGCTATGGAGCATTTCATAACCTTGGTTGGAGAAAAAGCAGGAAATGAAATGTTTAATTTGTTTATGGTATTTATAAATGCTGTTGTGATGAGAATATACTATGTAGTATCATTTTATGCTAAATATAATTTGTACATGAATGTGTGTAGCTTGTCGATGAAAGGAATCCTGTGGATGTTTTGCCATGGTCCCATAAGCCAAGAATCAATGCTGTCACCCCATTCATTTATATATTTGCTGGCCAGACCTAGTGTTGCTTAACCTGCCTTTGAGTGAAATGTAAATTATCCACAGCACCATGTTGGTTTGTCATGTTTTGCATTTTAAGACAGTTGGTCATTGGAAAACCTTCCTTAAACATCTCTGTAAATTATGACCTATAATTCAATTTAAGTAGGTTTCCCAAATTTGGCCAATTTCTTGCAGACTTGCTGAAAAGTGAAAACCCTTTTGACTTTCCGAATAGTTAGTTTCCCCTAATCCCAAATCCACAAAAAAAAAGATCTGCAAGTTACAAAATTCAGAAGAATTGGATGAAACACTTAATTTTTTTATGGCGGGACTCCCCAGTGGATCTATAAAGCTATCGTGCTGAGATTGCCATGTACACAAAAAAAAAAGTCACATCAGTTGCGGAACATTCTATTTGGCCTGCCGGGGACCAGAACCAGAACCTGGCCTCCCCTTACATTGGTGCAAGGTGCGGGTGACAATCCACCACCCCACTGGAAAAAATCTCCAGAAAGTCAGCAAAGCATTACAGACAACTGGAGGGTTCACGGAAAACAAAACCTTAAAATCAACGGACAGCTCCGCAAAAAGTTGGAATTCGCCAACACCCCCAATTCCAGGTCCCTAAACACCAACCAGGGTAACTCGGGTGCATCCAACCCGGTACACAACCCAGATCCCTGCAATCTGGTAAAACTAACACGCAAATCGGTCACTGCGTGGTAAGGTCTAACTTCATCAGGAAGGTCACAAAAAAGAGCTATATGGAGAGAGCAAACCCCATGGGACTCGGAGTCGAAGGTGTCACTGACCAACAGGCAGAAGAAATTAATGTCACCACTTGGCATAGATGATAAGCAACCCTCAAACTCACAAAGAGTGAGAATAGGTGTGGGGGAATATCCTTAGGACCACCAGACCTGCATGAGATTTCCAGGACCTGAAGGGGAAACCTAAGCAGGGTACCCAGGCACTGGGATTGCTGTGCTGGACCTAAAAGTAAGCCGACACAGCCTGGGCAATACGGGAGTGAAGCCTGACCTTGACATGCTGAGAGAAACGGTATTATATTCAAGGTAGCATAGTTTGACATATTGTTGCATTTTCTATTTATTTGGAGATATTATGCTGTGTGTGTGTGTATGTATGTATGTATATATATGTATATATATATGTATATATGTACTTTAGACTTGTAATGAGGTCCTCCCTAGGTCAAACTACTGACTTTTTCAGAATGCAACCCCACAACAGTTGCCTAACTTCCAGGCATCTATTTACTGCTAGGTGAATAGGCATTAGGTGAAAGGAAACATGACCAACCTTTTCTGTCCCACCCAGAGATCGAATCCTGGATCCCCGATTGTAAGTCGGGAACATAGCCACTGTATTACCCATGATTCGCCTCTCCAGGTGTTTATTCCTGTCATCCTACAGTTTAAGGACCTTGTTGGTACTGACAGCTTGGTATGCAAGCTTGCTTAAATGTGTAACACCAGTTGTTGATCACAACTTGAGTAAAGAAACAAAAATTGATCTCATTCAGCCGCCTGTGGTAAATGCTAGTGTTTACTACAAGTTAATTGTTCACCAATGGTCGTGCTGTGTGTGGTTACAGCTGGGCCAGTTTCTTACCTGTAGAGCAGAGGTGCACCGATACCAATATTTTATTAATCTATATAAATACTGTACTCCAATATGTACTATATTATAAAAAAGACTGATCCAGTACTTTGATAATGATATTTAATATTTTTTGTCAGATATATATTTGAACTATACCGACCTATGTACAAAAGTAAATATCAAAGTGCAGTATACAGTATTGGCTGAAATAATACCAATACTAATACAACAAAAATAGGTTAATATGCCTGATGATAATCCATTGGCACACCTCAAAAAATTAATATAAAATCCTCTAATATTTATAAATTTATTATCCAATATATGTTTGTGTCCCCATGTACAACATTATGTATTGTCTTTAAATAAGTTACCATTTTCAGGAATATGAAGAACAGAAAACACCAGAGGCAAAGCTTGTAAAAGATTTGGATAAATTTGACATGATCTTGCAAGCTTTTGAGTATGAGACAAGTCAGGATCGAAAAGGATCACTGGAAGAATTTTTCAAGTCAACTGAAGGCCAGTTTACCCACCCTAAGGTACAGCAGTGGGTTGAAGAATTATACAAACAAAGAAGTAAAACGCTTAATGAACCCGATGAATGCTCGTAATTTAACTAGTAATTGCTTTGTTGTTAAAGCAAACTGTGGTACTGTTTTGTATTCTATGACTCGAAAACCTTTGCTTTTTTTTGTTGTTGTTTTACGTAGGTATGTTTATTTTCCTTTTTATAATGAATTTTTTTCCAATCACTGTTTGGTATGTTTCCTAATAAGTGAAGAGATTGTAAAAGCCCATTCCTTAGCCATTTCAAAACAAGTAATAATCAATAATAAGATCATTACTTCAAGGATATTGGCTCTTGATAATTTTCTCATAGATGAAAAAGACCATAAATTGCTTGATTCTGATTCAGATGTGATTTTTTTTCTACAAAGAATGACTCGACACATGGCTAAGAGAAAACATTTCATCTAGTCCATGTCAATAAGAAAGATAAGCATATTAGTAAAAAATGTAATTTATTCACAATAGTGGTGTTCCTATAATTAAATTAAGTCATGACCTTTATTTTATTATTAATCCTATCAGATTTGTGGCAATCATTGGTGAAATTCAGCAAATATGTGTATACTGTACAATAGTTTTGTGCTGGTAAACTAATATAGGTCCTTGAAAATTGCACAACTAGCTGTTTTCTTGTCTTTATGAATAAATGAATTATGCAACTTGATCCTGCAGTCACACCAGACTTCTACATAATAAAACTGCTGTTATTTAGCCACATCTACTTTAGCATCCAAGAAACAGCAACTAAACTAAAAAAAAATTAATAAAATTAACTTTTATACAAGTACAGTACTGTACAGTATGGAGAAATACAAAGGATACTAGAATTACAAAGGAATAAAGGAAGGGGGGGAAAAAAGTTTGCATTGGTATCTGAAGAATACACCTCTTCAACTATTTTTGTCAAGAACAGAGTTCATAAGTCAAGTAAATTTACTATGACATCATTTGTGCACTTTTGTAAATAGCAGACCATTGGAAAACTTGCTAAAAGCCGAGTAAGTCACTGGAATACTTGATGAATGTAGTACAGTGCAGAACAGGTTCCCAGAAGGCTTGTCCAAGGCAAGTTCAGTCATGGTCATTGTAAGGAACAGAACACGGAAGGCTTGGCACTTGATATGACATTTGTCTCCTGCAGTAGTAAATCCCAACTATAAAATCATAACATGTCCTACACGTTTATCAACTCACATTTACCAGTCGGCCTCAGTTATGACAACAATAAACACACATTATCAACATGGATATGAGGTAATAGACATGACTGACCTTAGCTAAGATAGCACTGGTGATGCTGACCAGAGCTTGCTCAATATTGGTCCCTGTCACGTCAGACACTTCGAGAAATTTAATACCAGCCTCGTCTGCCAGCTCCTTCCCTCTTTGCCATGTCACCTGCAGTATAGATAAGTTATTCATGTTTACTAATTGCTAACTACTTTTTCAGAATTCAAGAATTCAGAAAACCTTCAGATTTGCCAACTGAAAAGGATTATAATTTTTAAGTATGGTAGTGATACATCTTTCTACATAATTTTTGAAGTACAGTACAAAATTGTCCGAGTCAGGCCAGCTAACATGTCAGTTGCTTAATTGGTAAGGTATTAAAGTACTGTATAACCAATTCATTCTTTCAGAGTAAAAGCATCATTAATAACCTGTCTATCATCCCCTTGGTAGTGTCCTTTGTTCCCAAGTAGCATCACCACCATCTTGCCGAATCCTCCCTGCTCCCGTAGCCTCCATAACCTGTATAAAAATACCATAGTATAGCAAACATGGGTCATTAACATGTCCCCTGGTCTAGTTTAGAAACTCGCATAGAGTATTTCCTTTTCATTTCCAATTTGGTCCTTCTGTCTGGTCTAGTCTAATTACCTTAATGGATACAGACATTTTCTTACTGATGTGGTTATATTGTGGTTTTAGTTGTTTATCTGGTGGAGTCACTTGTGGGTTTGTGAAAGTATCTCGAGATGGCTCCCAACATTTATGTCACATCAGCCGTAGAGTTCTTAAACCTAACAAAGAATAGTCAGGACCTGGCCCCCTCAAAGAGGTGCACAGAAAAATTACATTGTCACTTCGCCGGAGAAGACATCCAGAAAGTCGGCGAACTAAAAAAGACAACTGGTGAGTTCTGAAGCCCACAATCCACCTAAGGAATTCTCCCAACTACTGTATGTAAAAAAACAAATTCCTCTCAGCTGGGGACTAGCCTTGTGTTCTCACCTAGTAAGAACGTGTGTGTGTTTGAATTGAAGGAGAAACAAAAACTGCTGTACTCACATAAGCTGTGTGTGTGTGTGGGTGCACTCACCTAGTTGTGCTTGTGCGGATTGAACTTCAGCTCTTTGGTCTTGCCTTTCAACTGTCAACCGGTGTACAGATTCCTGACTTATCAATCATTTTATATGATATCTACATTTTAAATTCTGAATGGAGTCTGCCTTCACTACATCACGTACTAATGCATTCCATTTGTTAACTACTCTGCTAAAAACGTTCTTTTTAATATCTCTATGGCTCATCTGGGTACTCAGTTTCCACCTGTGTTCCCTTTTACGTGTGCCCCCTGTGTTAAATAAATTGTCATTATTTACCCTATCAATTCCTCTGAGAATCTTGTATGTGCACTATCCACTCAGCCACGAGGCCCCTGTGTGTGTATTTACTATATTTGTGTCTGCAGAAAGGAGCTATTCAGCTTTTGGGCCCCACCTTTGTAGCCAATCTATTTTTCCTATATTATGTCTACTACATATATTTCTCTCCTAACACACACATCCCAGGAAGCAGGTCCCCAGGTTCAACTCCCAGGTATCTATTTACTGATAGATGAACAGGTGCATCAAGGTGAAAGAAACTGCCCATTTATTTTCGCTGGGAATAGAACCCGGGCCATTCGGACTACGAGCCCCGAGCGCTGTCCACTCAGCTGTGAGCCCCCCCCTGTTTGTGTCTGTCTGCCTGCCTGCCTGTGTGCCATGTCTGCTTTCGTGCGTTTACGCACATGCAGCATTCTTTCAAGTAACACAAGTTACTGAAACAACTTTATCATGTGTTCATGCGTCATGTTCTCATGTGCTATCTACATGTACAAAACTTTGTTCCTAAATGCTAATCTTGATCTGAAACTTTTCTTTGATGTAATAGAACCCATGAGCACCACACCAGAAATAAATTTATCTTTGATATCCCCAGTCAGACTAAATCTGTGCAAACACTCCATGCAAATTAAAGGGCCGTCATTAGAACTCACTCCCTGATGAATTAAAAAATTGTCCAACCCATGTCCTGTTCAAAAGTAAAATCAAAAGGTACCTAATTTCATCCTTATAGTTTCGTACCTTGTGCTTCAAACTCCCACTGTATCTTATACTACCCACTTCCCCAATATTAGGACAGTACTTAAGACATATCCTTATCAGTGTAATCACCTATGTCAACTTATATTGTAGTTATTTGATATAAAACATTGCTACAATGTACCCTTTCATCTTACCTGATATGTTAGATTAAGGACCTGCCCAAAGCGCTATGCGTGTTAATGGCTTTGCATGAATGTAAAAATACCTATCTTATGTAATCTCACCAATCCATTGTACCATCTTGCAAATAAATTATTATGATTATTATCATCAATTTCTTAAACCATTGAGATTATCTAAACGTAATATGAGCACACATTAGAGATAGAACAAATGAAAATAGAGAAACGTTGCAGTAAATGATTTACCAGCGTCGGGCACTGTCGTAGCTGGTCTCGTGGGTGACGTCGTAGACGAGGAGGACGCCCCTGGGGCCCTGGCGGGGTCGCTGCTGGTGGCGGAGGGAGTGTCCCAGCCCGCCTCCCACAGTTGCAACCTTACTGTTCTCCTGCCAAACTTTACGTCACGTACTCGGAATGGGAAACCTGTCAACACACCCCACAGGCTTAATTCACTCATCTCTAAGGCATTTGGGCTTTAATTTCCAATGTGTTTATAGTCAATAAACTATATATTTGTTTAACTTTCACCTCATTATCATATTCATATATGATATTGATAGTATATTATTAAAAGAACAGGATCAGGTTACCGTGATTAATGTGGGTACAGTGTTTGTATTTGTTACCTAATCACAATTATGTATTAATGGACGTTAATATTTTTTTGACTGTTTCCGGCCCATATATATACTACCCAGGGGAACTCCTTGAACTTGGGGAACTCCAAATTCAAGTCAATTTTGATGGTTCCTATTTATATTAACAAATATATAATTTAATAATAATAATTCGTTGTGTTGGGGGACAAGCAGCCAGTGCATATACATGTTAGTCTTATATCGAGGTCAAGTGGTTGGGCACCATTCCTTTCCGCCGTCCCATCCCAAGTCCTCATCTTGATCCGTTCCAAATGCTATATAGTCGTTTAGATTATGCAGTTCAGTTTTGGTCGCCGTATTATAGAATGGATATAAATTCACTTGAACGTGTCCAATGTAGGATGACTAAGTTAATTCCCCAAATTAGAAATCTTTCATATGAAGAAAGATTAACAAAGCTTAAGTTGCATTCACTGGAAAGGCGAAGAGTTAGGGGTGACATGATAGAGGTTTACAAGTGGATGAATGGACATAACAGGGGGGGATATTAATAGGGTATTAAAAATATCAACACGAAACAATGGGTATAAATTGGATAAGTTTAGATTTAGGAAAGACTTAGGTAAATACTGGTTCGGTAACAGGGTTGTTGATTTGTGGAACCAATTGCCGCGTAACGTGGTGGAGGTGGGGTCCCTCGATTGTTTCAAGCGCGGGTTGGACAAGTATATGAGTGGGATTGGGTGGTTATAGATAGGAGCTGCCTCGTATGGGCCAATAGGCCTTCTGCAGTTACCTTGGTTCTTATGTTCTTTCCCCCATGCTCATAGTTCCCTTGCCTTCTGAATAGTAACTATTTTGCAGGTGATCATGAACAGGAGACTGGGAAAGTGTATAGCGAACAATACACACACTCATATACACACACATGCAACAAAATCACATACAGCACATGTGTGTGTGTCAATGAAGAAAATATCTTTCAAAATTATAGAAATAGCTTCCTACAACAACGATATGAAAATCTAATTCAAAGTTCTAGTATGTTACATAAGAACATACGAACAAAGGTAAATGCAGAAGGCCTATTGGCCCATACGAGGCAGCTTTTGTTTATTGTATTGTATGTTTATTGAGACAAGAAAGAAATACATCTCAAAGGGATAGAGTAGCTTAGGCTATTTCTACCCCCCCCCCCCCCCCCACCCACCAAAAAAAAATCTAATTTTTCGTGATAGAAACACCTATCCAGTTAACACAATAGAATCAACTGGTTAAATCAACTAAAGACGATCAAAACCTAAGTATGAACCCATATAATTACCAATCGTCGACACGAAGGGTTCCTTGCGGCTCGTATCCTCCTCGAATTTGGTCAATAAACTGCTCTTGCCGACCCCAGCGTCCCCAATGAGCACAACTTTAAAGAAATAATGATAGGGTCTGGACATGGCCGGTAGATGTGTGTGTGTGAATGAGGAGGCTTCCCAACCCTCCGTTAACCTGCATGGATGATAAGAATGATAACGCAATGATACTGAATTGCACACATGCCTGTGTCACTCTCAACACGGCCGGAATTTCACTATGTTTGCATGCCTCAGCGGGTTACAAATATATACAACCAATATGACAGATGAAATACTAATCAAATAATGTAAAAGAGGATGGCTAATTTGTTCTTAATTTATTTATTTATTTATTTATTTATTTATTTATTTATTTATTCATTCATTTATTTACTTACATGCTAGAAGGTACATTGGGTTTGTGAGAGTTCATAGCATTGGTGTTCTAGAAAGTTCAAGTTCAAGTATGTTTATTGAGACAAGAAAAAAAATACATCTCAAAGGGATAAGAACATAACATAGGACATAACAATAACGTCCTTATAACATAGGACATAACAAATGGGATATTAATAGGGTATTAAAAGTATCAACACAAGACAGAACACGAAACAATGGGTATAAATTGGATAAGTTTAGATTTAGGAAAGACGTGGGTAAATACTGGTTCGGTAACAGGGTTGATGTTTTGTGAAACCAATTACCGCGTAACGTGGTGGAGGTTGGGTCCCTCGATTA